>NW_015392251.1:34515-36128 GCF_001527695.2 Protobothrops mucrosquamatus | reverse complement strand
TACAAAACCCCGAGTGGGAAAACCAGTCGGTCTGCTACAACAGGTCTCCGACCCATCTCGACCGTGGGAAGAAATTGGAATGGATTTTATAGTGGATTTGCCAACGAGTCATGGGAATACCGTCATATGGACAGTAATAGATTTATTCTCCAAACAAGCACATTTTATACCCTGTAAAAAGGTACCGTCTGCTCGAAGGATAGCCAAACTATTTACGACCCATATATATTGTCTACATGGAGTACCCCGGCGCATAATCTCCGATCGTGGTGTACAATTCACCGCCAGATTTTGGAGAGAGTTTATCACCTCCATTGGCTCGTCCCAAGGATTAAGTTCAGCATTTCACCCCAGCACAAATGGAGTAGCTGAGCGGGCCAATGCGATGGTCGAGCGGTATCTACGGTGTTACGTCAACTACCAACAGACGGATTGGGCAGATCTGCTACCATTTGCCGAAGCAGCATATAATAACACCGTCCATAGCAGCACCGGTTTCACTCCTTTTTGAGTTGTGCATGGGGTGGATTTTGTCCCTATTCCTGAATGTCCTCAAGGAGACCTTAGATCACAGCAACCCAATGAGTGGGTGCTTCAATTTAAAGATATCTGGGAAACGGTGAAGAAAGCATTACGAAAAGCGGAGCAGACATCGAAAAAACAGGCCGACAAAAAACGGAGCCCACAAAAGCCTTTTCAGGTTGGCGATGAAGTCTACCTGTCCACCAAATACCTGAAATTACGTAGGGCATGTAAAAAACTGAGTCCAAAATATATTGGCCCCTTCAAAATCGAAAGGGTTGTCAATCCAGTAACCGTACGGTTACGACTACCACGAAGCCTCGGCAAAATGTACCCGGTCTTCCATAGTAGTTTATTGAAACCAGCAGTCAAACCGTCATTTAGGCAGGTGCAACAACCTCCCGGTCCGGTAGGGGGGGGGCATTATGAAATACGAAAGATACTGGATTCAAGGTATCGAAGAACCCGGTTACAATACCTAGTGCAGTGGAGGGGATACCCAGTATCCGAGGCATCATGGGTGGTGGAGGCAGATATGAATGCCCCGCGATTGGTACAAAGATATCATCGCAAGTATCCTCAGAAACCAGGGGGGAGGGGAGGTGGACCGACATCCACAACAACGAACTAACTGTGTGTTTTACCCACTTCCAGGAGGATACTTGGTAGGGGGGGCTTGACACACAAGGAGGGGGAAAACCAGCATCGCAGTCAGCAAGCTGACGAGCAGCTGTAATTAACAATCAGCTGAGGGGAGGCAGCCTGGAGAGCACAGGGTGTCGCCAGCAGAAGCACAGGGCGTCAGCAGGAAGGTTCCAGACGGAGAGACTAATGGGGCAATTAACTGAAAGATGCTGGTTGGGGGAATAGGAGGGTGTGATGTAGGAGGGCAGGGGTGTGGTGGTGTCGCTTGGTGGAGGGTGGGGTGAACTTGGGAGTGTATTTAAATAACGCTGGGAGGCAGTAGCTCCCAGCGTAAACTTTATTTGTAAAGAGCCTCAGGCTGAAGGTCTTTGCTAACGTCAGAAGCTTGTTCCTGATTAAACCGTCATTTCATGAGTAAACAGCGTCTTCGGGTGCTTTGTCAACTC
>NW_015392251.1:29334-31680 GCF_001527695.2 Protobothrops mucrosquamatus | reverse complement strand
TAACATCACACAAAATAATGTCTTTTGCTTATCTGAAATGTATGACATGAAAAATTTGCTTTCTATATGTTTAATCTGTTTGTACCCCTTCTGCAGTAATTCAAAACTTCACTGGCTTGAGCAGAATTTTATTCAATGGGAACTTTAACTATAAAGCTATATCTAGATGGGGGGTTACTGCTTATTATCCACCCCCTGACGCTATTGCTTTGCATACCCCAGTGGTAGCTATCCCTGCAAATATAACATGTGCAAAAATAGTTAATTGTACTTCTTCAAGTACAAAACCTCACTGTCATCGCATTAGCTCACCTGTTTTAAACTGCATAGCTTTTGAAGAGACTTTCTTTCATTTTGGACATATTTGGCTACTACAAGGATGGTTTTTCACATGTGGTCAAGAAACTTTTAATTATATTCCTGCTAATATTAGTGAAGCGCAGTGTTGCTTCAGCCGGCTGATTCCTGTTTTGCTTTCCAAACAACAAGCTCACTCAAACCGTTCTCGACGTGGGTTCACGCTAGACAGCACTTGTGACTCTGAGACAACGTTACTTAATAAGGCAGAATATGTGGCACTAACTATGTCTTTAGTGGGTGTGCCAGGACTTGCTATTCGTGCCCATCTCAACATTAATGCTATTTCTTCAGCTATGTCAGCAATCAACCATGAACTACAAGATTTGAGAAAAGCTATTTTGTAAAATCACGCTGCTATTGATTATTTGCTTCTGCACCAACATTTGGGTTGTGAAAGTTTTGAGGGAATGTGTTGTTTTAATATTTCTGATAATTCACCAATTCAGCACCAAATTGATATTTTACACAATTTGGCCTCTGATTTGAAAATTGATACTTTAGGATCTTGGTGGATGCTGTTTTGTATTCCTTCACTTTGCAATATATGTATCAGAGCTTTAAATCCCAGAAGATCCTCCCTCACATTGCCCCAGGGTCAAGTTTGGGCCCTATATAAACAACTGCAAGGATGCTCCTCTCCTGATTATAATCCTTTTATTAACCCCGCTTACGACAATATTTCGTCTAACAAAACAAAAAGGAGTGAGATGTACAGTTGAGAGACAGATAAAGGTGGTGATCGGAAAACTGTGCCTCCTAACGTGTGCCCCTCCTCTCTGCATCTAACTCCCCCCTTCACATCCCCATAGCGATGTGAAAGTGCTGTGTGACCTTGCTTGTCTGATAACAGCTCGGATCAACAATGTGTCATTGCCTACTTTTCCCTCTTTCTGGCCTCTTACTTTCCATCCTTAAGCATTGGTAAGGAGATTAACCAATGAAGTGCTCTTGCTGGGCTGTTGCCATGTTATACCTTTTCCTGCTTGTAATACTGTATATAAAGAATAAACTGCTGCATGTCAGCGGCCATTATTTGCACCCTGCAATGACTGAGCACTGATTACTACAATAATGTGATGACCAAAACTGGATACAGTATTCAGTTTCCACCAATTCATTTCATACAAACTTGTTACATAATTTTCACTCCCCATTTTTTAGAATAGAAGAATGGAGAAGGCTCTTAATTATTTCATGGATTATCTCTGATTACAGGCAATAGAAACCTATTTGGGATGTGACTGATATTTGTGCTAGCAATCTTTTTCCATTAAATTAATCATTTTGCAATAAATTCTCAACTGGTACATGTGTCTAGCCACTGATATAATATCTGTGCTTATTTTTTTCATGCTTCATCTCTAATTTTCAGGTCAGAAATGTTAGTAACTTAATATATTTTTTTAGTTCAGAGTAGCATTTCTGCAGCCTGTGCAGCGTGTTTGCTCTTTAGATTAATCAAAAAAGCAGACTCATTACTTGTCCCAAACAACATACAGTAGCTACTGAGAATCATCTAGTAAGAACTATTAAGCCATACAGTTGTAGTCTAGGAATATTCTACTAAAGAACACATCATTGTAGAAATCACAGTAAGAAGATGTTTCATGTTTTTCTTACAAGTTGCATTTTTTTCTATGTGCAAAACAATGGGGGGGTGAACTTTCAAGTATAATACACAGAAAAAAAAATATTTGCAAAAACTACAGTGAACAAAAGAAAAAGTATAACTGAATTTTACTGTAGAGATAGAGGTAATGTAGAGTTCGTGTGCAGCACACTGCCTCGGCTCAAATACATGATCTCACCTACATGATCTCACCTAGTTCACATGATCTCACCTAGTTCACACCAACAGGATGTTGCAGAAAACTGCCCCTGGCTGGTGCCCCTTGGCTGGTATATTCTTAAGGATTGGCAGGAGAATCCACCAATAAAAATGCTGTTGCTATGCTGTTGCTATGTTAACTTTTGCTGCTTGTAAAA
>NW_015392251.1:21094-28239 GCF_001527695.2 Protobothrops mucrosquamatus | reverse complement strand
CCCCTGGCTGGTGCCCCTTGGCTGGTATATTCTTAAGGATTGGCAGGAGAATCCACCAATAAAAATGCTGTTGCTATGCTGTTGCTATGTTAACTTTTGCTGCTTGTAAAAACTGTATAAGAGCAATAAAGACTGCGAAGGCAGTCAGACATCCTTGCACCCTGCAATGACTGGTCTCTAATTACTTCATCTGGCGCCCAAGCCGGGACCCCCCCTCACCCCCCCCATGGGGAGCAACAGCCAACATACTTACCATCGTCTGGAACAGACCCCTAGGTGCACCTTCGTCCTCTGGGACCCCTCAGTGGTAAGTATGGGTTGCAATCTATCTCAGCACCAGCAGAAACATGTACAGGAACTCCGATTCCTGTTACATAAATCAGGTGTGACAGCGCCTGAGCCGGACATAAGGAAGCTGGTGGAGGAGATAGGAAAACACTGTCCCTGGTATCCAGAGTGCGGGACGCTCCATTTACAGGATTGGATAAAGATAGGGCATACTTTACATCTTGAACCCCGGGCTCCAGTACAGATATTACATCGATGGTATCAGTGCCGTCAAGCAGTGTAAAAATTTGGCTCTGATGCTTTGGCAGGGCAACAATTAACTACAAGCCCCCGGCCTGATTATGACCAGATAAAAATTGTCACCCCAAAAGCATCTCCAATTGGATCTTCAGCTCTTTCTGAAGAGGCTAATTCTTTTGCTTCTCCACGGCCATTGTACACCCCCATAAGGAAAATATTAGAGGAACAATTAGAAAAAAGGGGGGGGGGAAATATAGAAGAAATTGCTGATATACTTTCTGTTTGTCCAGTACACACCACGGGACAAGTAAATCAGAATGGAGCTCAAATAGTGGAATATCGCCCTTTGTCCTATGCAATTTTAACAGAACTTAGAAAAGGAATTAGAGATATGGGGTTGGGAAGTACCTATGTGCAGGGAATGCTGGAAGCCACTATGAGAAATCATATCTTAGTGCCTGAAGATTGGAAAACTACCTTTCGCATGTTGCTTACTCCAGCGCAATATGTAGTTTGGGACAGCGAGTTTAAACATCAATGTGCTGTGCGTGCTCTTAACTCGGGGGGGGGGGTGTGTCATTATTCCTGATCAATTGTATGGTTCTGGCCCCTTTGCCCCAGTTGATGCTCAGGTTGTTCTACCAGCTGCCACTTTACAGGTTTCTTCTGAATGTGCTTATCGAGCCTTCGGAAAAGTGCCTGTTTCTGGCAAGCCTCATCAAGCCTTCTCTAATATCAGGCAGAAGGCTACTGAGCCGTATCCTGATTTTATTAATAGACTACAGGATGCATTACGGAGGCAGGAGCGAAACCAAAAACAAAATGCCCAAAGTTTCAGAAAGGTTATCATTGGGCAAGTGAGTGTCGGTTGGGAAACTGCCGACCGGGCCGGTCTCTGGCCCCAGTCCAAACAGAGACAACAGACCAACAATAGGAAATACTCCTGCAGCTACAAGAGGTAGTGCCGGAATTGATTTGATACTGCAGGAGGAAGTTAAATTTAAATTTCCTGGGGAGATTCAAGTAGTTCCATCTCAATTATCAGGCCCCCTACCACAAAATTATGTAGGGCTTGTCCTTCCATGGTCAAGCATGGGTAATTCTATACTGGAATTATTTATGTTCAATTGTGGACCAATTTGTCTCAAATTTTGCCCATTTACACTAGCCCTGCTCAGCTCTTGCATTTGCCTTATTTTGTCCTGGCAGGGGGAGAGTTAAAGGAGAGAGGGGAAGGAGGCTTCGGTTCTACTAACCCAGCCACTTCCGTTATAGCTGCCATCACTACCCCGATCACATTTCAACGGCCCCATCAGATCATTGTGCTGCAGGGTAAGCCCTTTGAGGGAATTTTGGACACTGGAGCGGATGTTTCAGTGATCTCTGCCAAGCAGTGGCCTGACGCCTGGCCAACCGAGCCCTGTCCAAGTGTGTGGGGTGTGGGGGGTCGTCAAAGTGCACGTCAAAGTGCACGATTTCTTTCAGCCCATTTGCCTAACTCAGATTTGGTTATTCAGGTCCGCCCATTTATATTGGATATTCATGTCAGCCTTTGGGGACGCAACCTACTCAGTAAATTGGATGCCACCCTCACTTCCACCCTCACTTCCAAGACTGAGATTACTGCCCTCCTGTTGACTTGGCTGGTTAAAGAGCCGGTGTGGATTGATCAATGGCCCATGTCACACGAAAAATTGACGGCTCTCCACCAGCTGGTTAACGATCAGCTGCTTGCTGGTCATGTTGTGCCTTCCACTAGTCCATGGAATACCCCTGTTTTTGTCATAAAAAAGAAAAGTGGCAGGTGGCGCTTCTTGCACGACCTTAGGGCCGTTAATGCCTGTATTCAACCTATGGGCCCTTTGCAGTGTGGAACGCCTAACCCTAATTTGATTCCTCAAGGTCATGAAGTAATGGTAATTGACTTAAAGGATTGTTTTTTCTCTATTCCTCTATGCCCCCCTGATCAGGAAAAGTTTGCATTTACTGTGCCTGCAGTGAATCATTCATAACCTAATAAACGTTATCACTGGACAGTTTTGCCACAGGGAATGCTGAACAGTCGCACGTTATGTCAGCTTTATGTCGCTGCAGCATTAGCCCCTTTTCATAAACATCATCCATTGGCTTTGGTATATCATTATATGGATGATATTTTAATTGGAGCCCCAAAGATACAACCTAATTGGCTTTCCGAAATACAAAATGATTTAGGTCTCTATGGATTGCAGGTTGCCCCGGAAAAAATACAGTTGCATTCTCCCTATCTTTATTTAGGGCATAAAATGTTGCAATCTTATTCTGCTCCAGCTTTTCCTCGCTTGAGCTTACCCAAAGTTATTTCGTTGGTCAATTTGAAGCAATTGCTGGGCACCCTCAATTGGGTTCGCCCATATTTTTCTTTGCCTACACATTTGCTTAGTCCATTATTTGATTTATTGACCAAAGGAAAACAACCTGGAGATCTCATTTTAGTTCCACCTGCAGCACTTGCCACGGTGGAGCAAATTAATGGCATTTTGAGTACTCAATTTGTGGACCGAATTCCACATAAAAATTGTCAGTTAACCCTTTTGATATTTCCTACTAGTAAGCTACCTACAGGAGTATTAGCTGTGATAGAAGCGCAAAAAGTATATTGTATTGAATGGCTTTATTTACCCCATTCCAAAATGTTTTACCATTTATCCAGGCTGTTGCTGAAATAATAACCTTAGGACGCACTCGAGCTTGCCGTAGAAATGGGACTGATTTAATGAATATTGTTCTTCCTCTCCCTAAATCTGATTTTCAATTTTATTTTCAGAATAACTTATCTCTTCAGTGTGCTTTAACTGACTATATAGGCTGTATTTCATATCATTTGCCTAAAGATCCTCGGTTTGCTTGTTTAATGACTTCTTCCTTTCCTGTCCGCCCACTGCTTTCTCCTTCTCCATTGCCTCAAGCTCCTACTATTTTTTCTGATGGAGGGCGAACGAGAGGAGCGATTGCTTATAAGGATCCTCATGATGATACCTGCAAAGTGTCCTACAGTGCAGTGCAATCCTCACCGCAACGCTCAGAATTATCTGCTGCTATTTTAGCTTTCCACACCTTTTCTCAACAGCCTTTTAACTTAATCTCTGACTCTCATTATGTGTGTCAACTTATTTTTAATCTTCCAGGTGCTTATATCACGCCCAGGATTGACCCCAATCTCATGGCTTTGTTTTTAACTTTGCAGCAGCTGCTACAAGATCAGAAGTATTTATACTTTGTTTCTCATATACGCAGTCACTCATCCCTTCCTGGCCCTCTTTCTGAAGGCAATAGTCATGGTGATGCCGCTGTTCATGTCTTACCCACTTTGTTTTCTGATCCTTTTTTCAGTCACTCTTTTTTTCATTAAAATGCTAGGGGCCTGGCACAAGCTTGTCAGATTCTACTCGATCAAGCCAAGCAGATTATTTCATCTTGTCCCCAATGTTCTGGGGCATCTCCTTCGGGGGACATGGGAGTTAATCCCCGTGGTTTCACCTCTAACCAACTATGGCAAATGGATGTTACCCATGTTCCCTCTTTGGCTCCCTGGAAATATATTCATTTATCTAATGATACCTACTCAGGAGCAATTTGGGCCACACCTCAAAGAGGGGAAACAGCTCAACATGTTATTTCTCATCTTTTTTCGGCCATTACAGTCTTGGGTAAGCCCTCTTCCTTAAAAACTGATAATGGGCCAGCCTATTCTTCAGTGGCCTTTTTGCAATTTTGTACAACCTGGAATATTGTTCTTACTCATGGTCTCCCCTATAATTCCATGGGTCAAGCCATCGTAGAACGTGCTAATCGGTCCTTTAAGGCAGGGCTTTTCAACCGGTGGTACGCGTACCACTTGTGGTACATTAACGAGTGGCAGGTGGTACGCAGCCCTGCCTAGCCAAGTGTAGTGGGGGATGGAAAGAGCCAGCGCAGGCAAGGACTTACTGTGAGAGAGTCCTCCGGAGCTACAGAGTGGCTGGGGTGAGGCAAAGGCCCCAGGCTCACTTCTGGCTCACCCTCCCCCATGAGAAAGGAGGAGGAGGGGGGCGGAGACAGGAGAGGCTATAAAAGGAGGCAGTTTGGGTGGGAGAGGGAGAGAGGAAAAAAAAGAGGCAGCCCTGGGTGGAGGTGGAGGTGGAGGTGGAGGTGGAGGTGGAGGTGGAGGTGGAGGTGGAGTCAGCTCTAGCTGCACTGAAGGGGAAGGAGGAGGGGGGGAGAGGAGAGGAGATCAAGCAGGCTGAGCAGGCCGGCCATGAGCTGATCTACAACTTCTGTGGCAGCCACCTGTGCTGGCAGCAACAAACAGGCAAGAAATGCAGCAGGGGAGGGGTTGCCCTCCACGAGGAATGAAGAAAGGTAGCATCAGCTGGAGGTGAGACAGGGAGGGAGATGGAGAGTGGAAGGATTCTTATGTGCTTTTGTGACTTTGAAGTTCTGGGATTTGTGCAATGAGGGCTTTGTGTTCTTAAGGAGTATTTGGCAATTTCTATTTGGCCGATGGCTGATGTCTCATGTTAGCTTCTATTGCTCTGCTATTGTTAGCTGTAAGTTTTGCTGCAAGGGATTTTGAAGTATTTTTCTCCTGAATGGATTTTGCCTGTAGCATTCGCTTACTTAAGAATGGAGCCATTTGGCGAGGCTGCCTTAGCCAGTACTTACTACATTTTGTTTTCTTCCTTAAGTGCCGGCTGCCAGCTCCTTAAATTTCTTTTCTAGCCAGTAGCTAATTCTTAAAGGGGAATGTGCCTTTTTAAGCTAGTTCAGTCAGCAGCTTGTCTTTCCTGTCTCTGGAGGTTTTTCCTTGTTTGATGAATAAATGGAAGAGAGATGGGAATGGGAGGGAGGGAAGTCCCACCTTAGCACTTGGCCACCAGCAGCCCTGCCATTGACTTTGCTTGTCAAAAGGTTGCAAAAGGGGATCACATGACCCTGGAACACTGTGACCATCATAAATATGAATCAGTTGCCAAGCATCCAAATATAAATCACATGACCCTGGGCATGCTGCAATGGTCATAAGTATGAAAAATGGTCATANCAGCAGCCCTGCCATTGACTTTGCTTGTCAAAAGGTTGCAAAAGGGGATCACATGACCCTGGAACACTGTGACCATCATAAATATGAATCAGTTGCCAAGCATCCAAATATAAATCACATGACCCTGGGCATGCTGCAATGGTCATAAGTATGAAAAATGGTCATAAGTCATTTCAGTGCAATTGCAACTTTGAACAGGTTTTTTTGTTTTTTTTTGGTCATCAAGTTTTTGACACCTTGCTAGGTGATACTCGAATATTGCCATATCTTAAAAGTGGTACAGTCGGTGAAAAGGTTGAAAAGCCCTGCTTTAAGGACTGCCTCCACAAACAAATAAAAAAGGAGGGCTCTAGGCTACCCAATTTGTCGTGGGTAACACAACAGGTTCAAAAAGTATTATTTACATTAAACCAATTGAATGTTTCCATTCAAAATTCCACCACTTATCAGAGACACTTTCAACAGAAAACAAGCTTGCCTCCCCCTCTGGTATATTATTGGGCTTTACCAGACAAGGCATGGCTGGGACCGATCCCTCTGATCACTTGGGGACGAGGCTATGCTGCTGTGCTTGCTCCTACAGGACCTTTGTGGATTCCAGCGCGTTGCATTCGCCCAGCCAAGGATCTCATGGCACCAGTCCCTGGTTCCGGTCCCAGAAATGGCAAAGGTGCTACAGACAGCACAGCGACCAATTCGATCCCGTAGTGCCAGTGTGCCAGGACTTGCTGTTCGTGCTCACCTCAACATTAACGCTGTTGTGTGTAATTTAGCAAAAACAATTAATGCTACTTCTTCAGCTATCTCAGCAATCAACCATGAGCTGCAAGATTTGAGAAAGGCTATCTTGCAAAATCGCGCTGCTATTGATTATTTGCTTCTGCACCAGCATTTAGGTTGTGAAAGTTTTGAAGGAATGTGTTGTTTCAATATTTCGGATGAGTCACGAACCATCCAGCACCAGATCAATATTTTACACAATTTGGCCTCTGATTTGAAAATTGATACTTTAGGATCTTGGTGGGAAAGCCTTTGGACTTGGTTGCCCACAGGATTATTGGGAAATGTCCTACGTTATTTAGTCATCATTTGTGTTATTTTGATTAGTGGGTGCTGCTTTGTTCAGTGTATTCCTTCCTTTTGCAACATGTGTATCACAGCTTTTCGCCCCAAACCCCCTCTCACATTGCCTCAGGGTCAGGTTTATGCCCTATATAAACAACTGCAAGGATGTCCCTCTCCTGATTATGATCCTTTTACTAACCCCTCTTACGACGATGTCTCGTCTAACAAAACAAAAAAGAGTGAGATGTAGAGATAGAGGTCATGTAGAGTTCGTGTGCAGCACACTGCCTTGGCTCAAATACATGATCTCACCTACATGATCTCACCTAGTTCACATGATCTCACCTAGTTCACACCAACAGGATGTTGCAGAAAACTGCCCCTGGCTGGTGCCCCTTGGCTGGTATATTCTTAAGGATTGGCAGGAGAATCCACCAATAAAAATGCTGTTGCTATGCTGTTGCTATGTTAACTTTTGCTGCTTGTAAAA
>NW_015392251.1:5036-19306 GCF_001527695.2 Protobothrops mucrosquamatus | reverse complement strand
CTGTCGCTTCTCCCCCCGGGGAGCTGCTGCTGCTAGGAGGAAGCTGGTGTCAGACAATTCGTTCTGCTTCATTTCAAATGTTCCCCAAATCTTTACCAGTACCTCTCAAACTTCGAGGCAGTGGATGGGGTTTGGGACCCCATATTGTTTTAGAATGAGATGAGATCTAAGCATAATGTCATATGTCTGATTAACGAAACACTAAAAAGGACTTTCAGGCATATTTTCTCCTAAAAGCATTTATTAATATTACAGATACGTCAGCACAATATGGAGGAATGCTTAGATCTGCTTCTCTTCCGTACGGATAACATTCCAAACATTTCCACTCCCTTATTGTAGGGTCATGGTTCACATCTTCCAATCAACTTGGAAGATGTGATTTACTTCTGGTTTCTTTCTCCCGGGCTATCCTTATGCTCCTCCCTCTTTCCTGGTTGCTGGTTTAACTATATAAATACCAGAGAGTTCTGCACATTGTCAAAGCAAGAATATACAGTATTTGCAGCGTTGACATTCAACACATTGAGCCACAAAGTAGCCAAGCACGTTTTAGAAAGTATTTGAACTCCCTATCTCAATTAAAAGCAGCATTACATTTGCACCATCCTGAATTCATCTTTGTGCTGGACCGGTAATGTAATCATCTGGCCAGAGCATGTATTAGCTATAAGAACTTTATGTTAGAATGTTTGGCATTTAAAGGGTTAGACGCTGTTTCCTTAAGAGATGGCTTATGGGTAATGTAGTTTAGCTGTTCAGTGAATCCTATGTTTAACAAGTCAATGGGAGGGGCTACTAAGTTCATCACAGGATATCCTGGCTACGTGCCAGCTTGGAAGGAATGCTTTTGTCTTGAGTTTAGCATGGGGATGCATGAGGAGAGACACCATCTACAATCACGCTAGAGCTGATATGGAGGAATTATTGTTTCTACCTACATAAATGGACAAATGTACAGCATCTGGATGCCTCTTCAGAATTGTGAGTTCTGTTAAGAATTCCCGGATTAAATATTTGTTTAAAACCATTTTCGTTGAGTTAACTGCCTGGACTTGAGTTACAAAGCATCTTAATTCAGGTCCCGGAACAGTAGAAACAATAATATTCTTTATGTCTGCTCTAAAAATACCAGCATGCTAGTGGATTGCATCCTTGCAGTGAAAACAGATTTATTCTTCGTCTCTGCTCTCTCTTCGTTAAAGTAAAGAAATACTGACTAACTTCTCTATGCCTTGCTTATCTGCTAGCAGGCAAAGTAAAGGACTGTAAAATATTCTTTATGTCCATTCTAAAAATGCTATTGGATTTGTTTACCAGTCAACGTTTAAGGTACAAGGGAGTTTGCTTGCTACTCAGTCGGTTTGCTTCTAAAGAGCAGATATGTGCCTGCATTTTGGCCTGTTTGTAATCTAAGCTATCTAGCCGAATTTGAAAGCCAGGTCCCTGCAAAGAATCACCAACGACAAGCCTCCCCCCCCTCCCTTCTTTTGCATGCGAACCAGCATAAAAATGTTACTAAGGACAATTCAGGGACGAAGAGGAAGTCATTGTGATTAACGCTTCACATGCCTGTTTAACTGGCTGTATGCTAACAGCATTTGTTTTCATGCCAATTGGAAACACTCATCAGCCTGCCTGTTGCAAAGTGCTAATTTAGAAGGGAGAGATATTTTTTTTTCACCTGTCCAAAAAACCACTTTTAAGAGAATTCCAGCCTTGGAAGGCCATAAAATAATCTGTTACTATGGCAGCCTGGAAGCTGATGGCTAAAAACTCTCGCTCTTAAAGTGCAAGAAGAGCAAACAGATCACACAAACAATAGAAGCAAGCTTATACAGTATCTACAAAGAAACAACAGTTAGTTCTTGGCCAGTAAGAAAGAGAGCTAATTGATGTTGTATAAGACTGTTTTGTTTACATGCTTTGCTCCTGCAACTTCAGAACTGTGTTTCCTTTGTCTGCATATTGCTCAGAACAGTGCAGCCCAAAAAAGGGCCCCCCAGTCCTCCTGGTCAGGAACAAAGTGATGAATGAGGGGACTGGCTCTCTCACCCCCTCCCTTGGAATTAAAGGAATGTGTTTCAGGACAAACCCATCTCAAGCATAGGCAATGCAGTAACCCCCTCTAGTGGCAACCTGCAAACAACCAATCCACATTTGCAAAGCAATTCCTTAAAAATTACACTACAGGCCTTCTGCCTTATAGCACTGCTGGAAGAACAGCACCCCCCACCTCGGTAGCTGATCTGCAAAGAGCAGGCTTGCACCAATCCAAGCAAATAGTACCCCCCAGAGGTGAAAGAAGGAACTTTGCTGAAATCTCTAACCATGCAGTGTGTGTCTCTGGTGGTCAAAGAGCGAAGTTCACTGAGTTCATCCAAAGTACCCAGCGCCCCCGAGTGAACTTCGCTGAAGTATTCACTCACGCAACCAGCAGCCCCTAGTGGGCAAAGAGTGAACTTCACCTGAAGTAATCACTCACGCAAGCAGTGACCCCTAGTGGTGTCTCTGCTGAGGGCAAATTAAGGAGAAAAAAGTAGCAAATTAACCTTGCTTTTTATCACAAAGCCGTAACGGCCAGGTGGACATGTACGAGGGAGCCAGTCAGAGCTCAGTAATTTCCAGGTGGCCAACAACGTGCAACGTGGTTCTAAGAAGACAGAATTTAGCTGGCTTTTCTCCAAGTGCCCCCTAGTGGTTAAAGAAGGAACTTCACGCAAGCCTTTAATCATGTACAGAGAGAGACCCCTAGTGGTCAAAGGGTGAACTTCGCTGAAGTACCCACGGATGCAAGCAGAGACCCCTAGTGGTCAAAGGGTGAACTTCGCTGAAGTACCCACTGATGCAAGCAGTGACCCCTAGTGGTCAAAGAGTGAACTTCGCTGAAGCACTCACGCGAACAGTGTACCCTGGCGGCCAAGGAAGGAATTTCCCTGAAGTCGCTACCCAGATAGCGATCCCTAGTGGTCAAAGAGCAAAGTTCATTGAATTCGCTTTAAAATAGCTAGGAAGTTTACTGAACCTATCCTAGCCATGGCGGAGTGTCTCCTTGATTTAGAAGAAGGGGTTCAACCAACCAGCCTAGATGAGCCACCGCTACCAGCCAGCCAAGGAGAAATGCTGCAACCAGCTAACCTTGACCTGTACACAGAGGCTGATGCTCAAGCCTCAGTGAGGCCAAAGACATTCCAGGTGCACTATGACCTGAGGCAACAAAGAAAGCCTACAGAAGTCATGCGGTCGAGCCTGATGGAAAAATGGAATGAATTCTATAGACGTCATGAAAGATACTGGGAGAAGGTACAGAAACTCTACCAAGCGCCTATAGAGGAGCTCTCCCCAGAGCGTGCGGTCTCATTAGAAGCGGATAGGGAAGAAGCTTTCGTACAATGGACAGAGTCCGAATGCCGTCTCGAAAGGATACAGGCGCAACTAGGAGACCCAACGCTTGATAGCAGGATGCAAAGCCTCAAGCTACTAAACAAGGAATGTAAAAAGCTTCTGGAGAGTATAGACCACCTCCCGGAGCCCGAGCCTCACCTGCAAGTCATACCTACCAGGAGGGCCGAGTCCGAAGTTTCCCGTCATTTGCATGCACCATCCCAGCGATCACATGTGGCCCCCTCCCACGCCTCTAGCATAGCTTCACCCTTTCGCCATAACTCACCACGAGCCCAGGCGCATTCCAGCGTGTCACAACAATCTCACGTTACAGGTGCCTCCTGCCATTCATAAGCATCTTCTTGTCATAGCCAAGCGTCCTGAGTTTCAAGGGCAGAGAGCTCTGCCATTCAAGCAAACATCGAAACTGAAGCAGCCAATGCAGTCTTTCGCGTGTTAGAGGCGGAGCAACTGCAAAAGGAAGAGTTGGCAAAGATAGAGGCTGACGCAGCTCAAACGAAGGCCAAACGAAAGGCCGAAGCAGCGCAGATAGAGGCCAAACAGAAGGCCGAAGCAGCCCAAATGGAGGCCAAACTAAAGGCTGCTCAAGACAAACTTGAGCTCATACAAAGCCAATGAGAAGTGGCAGATAAAATGGCAAGAGTGAAAGCCCTTCAGAAAACACTCCAACGCGCCACCTTCTCACCCAATTTGGAATGACTGGAGATTGAAGACTAGCATAGCCGCATGCAGGCCAGGGCCGACATACAGGGAGGACAGGGAGGCCGACGGACGGCTGTACGAGGCAGGCCCAGCGAAGAAAGGCTGGGGGAGCAGCCGGATGAGGCCTCGACTCCAAACAGCTCCTGGGGAGCAGAACGGACAGCTGTGGAGCACTCCGGACGTGGGGCAGGGCGGCAAAGGCTGGAGTTGCATTGGGTGCGGATGCTGGCTTGAGGGGTGGGGTTGCGTAGTGATGAGGGCGCGGTTAATAAGGGGGGTGGGGTTGGAATAGTAATGCGGGTGGGGCCGTTGTGGATCCTATGTAAGGCACTGGGAGCCAGCGTCTCCCAGTGCTGACTTTATTTTGAATAGAGTGCATTAAACTGCTATTCGTCTAGCGTACCTGTCTGCTGGCTCTTTTGTACAGCACTGAGGCCGGACGTTTTTGACACATACTAGATGTACACAGCACTTCCACCATAGCTAAGTCAGCATTTTTCGACCTCTTTGATCTCCCGACTGAATTAACAGAGTTCACAATACAAACGTGCACAGTACCAATGAGCACGGTGGGGAGGAAAATCTCTGGACTACGCATAGAATCGATAGATGGGAGTTCACAGTTCCTGTTGCCACCAGTGTTGGAACGGGAGAACTTACCAGATGTGCGCAGCAAAATTTCAACACCAGAAGTGGCAAGAAACATACCTCACCTATCGCACATAGCCGACCAAATCCCTCCTCTAGATCCTGAAGCCGAAATTCTACTTATGGTTGGATGAGACGCCCCTGAGTCCATTGGTTCCGATGAAAGAATCAAAGGCCCACCAGGTACCCCAGTAGCCATTAAGATGGAACTCGGATGGGCCATCGGAGGGTCGGTATGTATTGATAAGTTGCAAACCCCAACCCAAGTGAACGTCTCAGCGACTTCCATTCTTAGTAATGGGAGAGCTTCCCACCTAAAACCATGCCAAGAACACTTCACGCTTTCGACAGCCAAGCCTGCTCTAGGAGTGACAGTGTTCCAAACCAGCAAAAACGACAATGACGTGGGCCCGTCAATAGAAGACAAAGAATTTCTAGAGTTCATGGACAAGGAATGTCTGCAGGATGACACAGGGAGTTGGGTAGCCCCACTACCTTTCCGTATACCCAGGCAGCGCCTACCTAACAATCATGAACAAACTCTCTCTCGCCTCAACAACCTGAGGAGAGTCATGAACAAGAAACCCGAAATGAAAACGCATCTGGTAGAGTTCATGGAAAAGATGTTACAGAACGGACATGCAGAGCCTGCCCCACCAATGAAGGAAGATGAAGAGTGCTGGTACCTACCATTCTTCGGGGTGTACCACCCACAAAAGCCAGGGCAGATAAGAGTGGTCTTTGACGCCAGCACACAGCACCAAGGCATCTCTCTGAACAAGGTCCTTCTCACAGGGCCTGACCTCATCAACAGTCTGCTTGGAGTGCTCATCCGCTTCAGAAAGGAAGCTGTAGCAGTCATGGCTGACATCCAGCAGATGTTTTATTTGTTCTACGTAAGGGAAGATCATCGCAATTACCTGCGCTTCCTGTGGTTCAGCGATGACCAACACAACCAGCAGGTAACTGAATACAGAATGCGAGTACATGTTTTTGGAAACGGTTCTTCCCCCGCAATCGCTAATTACGGCCTGCAACGCACTGCCT
Organism: Protobothrops mucrosquamatus; assembly: GCF_001527695.2. Taxonomy (NCBI): domain Eukaryota; kingdom Metazoa; phylum Chordata; class Lepidosauria; order Squamata; family Viperidae; genus Protobothrops; species Protobothrops mucrosquamatus. The sequence goes on along the minus strand of NW_015392251.1, from coordinate 13,504 downwards.
GTATAGGTGAAGCCGAATATGGTGCCGAAGCCAGACGCTTCGTAGAACGGGACTTCTACGTTGATGATGGCTTAAAATCTGTTTCCACTCCCACAGAAGCTATAGACCTAATAAAAAGGACACGCCAGATGTTAGCGGCAGCTAACCTTAGGTTACACAAAATTGCGTCCAACAGCGAAGAAGTGTTGGCGGCCTTTGATCCTGAAGACCACGCTAAAGGCCTAAAGGACCTCGACTTTGGTACAGACTATCCTCACTTCCAACGTAGTCTCGGCTTGTGTTGGGACTTGAAGAAGGACGTCTTCACCTTTAGAACCCCAGCAAAGGACAACGCTTTCACAAGAAGAGGAGTCTTGTCTACAATAAACAGCCTGTTCGACCCTTTGGGTTTCGCTGCACCCATAACAGTCCAAGGAAAGCTTCTTCTGCGCTCAGTCTCCCAACACGCCACAGACTGGGACAAGCCGCTTCCGCCAGAGCACAGGCAAGAGTGAGAGACGTGGTGCAAATCCCTGAGTTGCCTTCAAAGCGTCTACATACAGTGCACGTATGCTCCCCTTTCTCTAGCTGCTGCAATGAAGAAGGAGCTGCACGTGTTCTCAGACACTTCGACGAAGGCGATTGCAGCTGTAGGATACATCAAAGTCTACAGCGGGGAGAGTTACAATGTTGGTTTTGTCATGGGAAAGGCAAAACTAACACCACTACAAAGTCACACCATACCCAGGTTAGAACTCTGCGGTGCCGTTCTAGCTGTAGAGATAGCAGACCTGATAACAAAAGCGATGGACCTCGAGTTACAATCCACCACCTTCTACACAGACAGCAAGGTGGTATTAGGCTACATCCACAATCGAAGCAGACGCTTTTACGTCTACATAAGTAATAGAGTGGAAAGGATATGAAGATCCTCAGACCCTGCTCAGTGGCGATTTGTACCAACAGATCAAAATCCAGCGGACCAGGCTACACGGTCTATTCCTGCATCACAGTTGGCAGACTCAGTTTGGTTAAAAGGTCCTGATTTTTTGGCATATCCAGATGGCCAAACGTCAGAAAAACCAGAATACTATGAGCTGCTAGACCCAGATCAGGACGACGACGTGCGACCTCAGGTACCCAACAAATCGCTCGGACAGAGCGAAAAAATGACCACCCAGATTGTCTGCCTGTCTACAGACATCAAGGAGACAGGAAAACCATCTCCCCACCATTTCCTAGACCCCACTCGCTTCGAGCGCTTCTCCAGATGGAGACCTCTCGTAGCAGGCGTAGCAGTGATCGTTCATTTCCTGCACCGTGAAATGAGCTTCCCAGACAGCTGTCTCCAAGCCGAGAGAGGGATTCTTCGAAGTGTGCAACAAGACTCATACCCACTGGAATTTGAATGTCTGGCAGCTAAAAAGGCTATCCCAAAGTCTAGTTCACTGTTGAAATTGAACCCATTTTTGGATAGTCACAACTTGCTCCGAGTAGGAGGACAAGGCTGAGTTAGCTTCAGACTTCAAGCACTCTATCATCCTTCCGGCTCGTCAACATGTCACGCACCTGTTGGTTCAACACTACCACAAAACCATCCATCATCAAGGCAGACACTTCACAGAAGGTGCCATCAGAGCGGCTGGCTTCTGGATAGTGGGAGCCAAAAGATGCATCGCCACCGTCCTGTACAGATGTCTGCATTGCCGTAAACAACGAGGTGCAACACAACACCAGTTGATGGCTGACCTGCCACCCGAGCGCCTCACCCCAGGACCACCATTTACCAACGTAGGCCTAGATGTATTTGGACCTTGGTCAGTATCTGCTTGTCGAACCAGAGGTGGTCATGCCAACAGCAAACGTTGGGCCGTACTTTTCATGTGTCTCAGCATTAGAGCGGTCCACATTGAAGTCATCAAATCTATGGATACTTCTGCTGACGAAGACTGAACTGGAAGATTGATCCTCAAACTATGTATATTGTGTTTACCTCATGATTGCATTGTTTGATGTAACACTTGTTTATTTTATTACCTTATAGTTGTGCATGTTTTGATACCATGTTTTACCTATTTTAGTTAATAGTCAGTAATGAGAATTGTATGCTTTAATGCTACATTTTTTGCTTATTCTAGTTCAGGGGTAGGCAACCCAAAACACTCAAAGAGCCACTTGGACCTGTTTCCCACAAAAAACAAAACACTGGGAGCCGCAAAACCCTTTTGATATCTAAAATGAAGATAACACTGCATATATCCTTTTTTACCTTTATTATGTGTGTGTGTGTATATATATAATCACTGCCTAGCATGTAAACTGCCCAGAAATTTGGATTTAAATGTTTCGCAGTTGCGACTTGAGCCTGCTTAACGCCCCTAGTTGGGGGGCTGCAAGGCAAAAGATATTGTAAAAAGTAAAACTGCAGTATAGCAGTTAAAATGTCAAGGTGTAATCAATCAGACCGGTCTATCTGAAAAACTTCCTGTATACATACACACACACACACACACATATATATACACACATACAAATGGCAGAGGAGGCTGGGAGCCACAGGGGAAGGCTCAAAGAGCCGCATGCGGCTCCGGAGCTGCAGGTTGCCGACCTGTGTTCTAGTTAGTTAGTAGTGGAAATTTATATTTCCAAGCGGGGAGTGTGCTGGACCGGTAATGTAATCACCTGGGCAGAGCATGTATTAGCTATAAGAACTGTATGTTAGAATGTTTGGCATTTAAAGGGTTAGACGCTGTTTCCTTAAGAGATGGCTTATGGGTAATGTAGTTTAGCTGTTCAGTGAATCCTATGTTTAACAAGTCAGTGGGAGGGGCTACTAAGTTCATCACAGGATATCCTGGCTACGTGCCAGCTTGGAAGGAATGCTTTTGTCTTGAGTTTAGCATGGGGATGCATGAGGAGAGACACCGTCTACAATCACGCTAGAGCTGATATGGAGGAATTATTGTTTCTACCTACGTAAATGGACAAATGTACAGCATCTGGATGCCTCTTCAGAATTGTGAGTTCTGTTAAGAATTCCCGGATTAAATATTTGTTTAAAACCATTTTCGTTGAGTTAACTGCCTGGACTTGAGTTACAAAGCATCTTAATTCAGGTCCCAGAACAATCTTATTCCTAAAGTAATTCTTTCTCTAAACTTGGCTACCGGCTATTTTCTTGGATTTGGGTGTGATAAACCTTGCTACCTTTTTTACCTGGATAAGATTCTACTTGACAGCCAGATGTCTTTCAGGAGTATAATATGCACATCACCTTTCTGAAATTCCCAATCTGAACCTGCAGCTCTAAGCGTTACTTGTAGAAATGAAATTTCAAAAGGTGGTGGAAAAACCTGCTTTGTACCTATATCTTTGTATCTATAGAAGACTATTTAAGGACCTGGCAAAACTATCCATCTATGTATGCAATGCACAAACACATTTATGTGAACACTGGCAGTTGCATAACTGAGTAAAACAGAAAGCATAAATTAACTACTGTAATAAGGTTTATAAAACCAAAAATTATTAATAGATGGGTTACTGTGCAAAGAGCTTGATCTATCTGATTAACAGACATGGAAAAGTATGCATATATTCTATCTTAGTGTTTCTAAATGTTTGGACAAGACTGTGGAGTAATTGAATTATTGATGTGGTTCAAATGGAAAGTATTTGTGTGGTTACAGTACTTTGTCTATTAAGCAACTAAGTGTAGCTTCAGTTAGTAACTGTGGCAAGTAACTATGCTATTTCCATTAGAAGTGAAAAATATGAACAGAAAAAAACCCCATTGAAATCCATCATATATCGAGCTCATTCATAACATATGATGTTGGTGGGGCAAACACACCTAACAGAAATTTACTGTAGAAAGCAAGGAAGGTGATGCTGATAGAGATATGTAGGAACTGTTATGTAAACAAAAATGGGTGTAAGAATTTTTAAATCCGGAACAGTCAGATGACATTCAGAAGTGACTCAGGCAAACATTTCCCTAATTCACTGAACTATAAGGAGGAAGGGGAGAACCAGCGCCATCAGACTTGCAAGACTGGGTTATTGTAGCCAATCTCAATAAAAGCAGTTTTAGCCTGCCTGTGGAATTGATTTCCTGGTCTGGTCCATCTGGGCCAACACGTTTAATGATTAAAATGAATTTTAGAACAATGCTGGGGAGTCTGCAGGCTGTGGTAAAAAAAACCCCTCAAAATAGTACCCAACATTGGAAAAATGAAAATTTACCAGCTGAAGAAGTACTAATTAAGAACATTTTAGAGTGTGCAGAAATGGATAGATTGACTTTAAAGAGAAAAGAGAAAAAAGACAGTGTATTTTAGAACATGGGATAATTTCTATCAATGGCTAGAAAAACGAGTTAGAGAGAAAGGAATGTGATATGTAACTTTGAATATATATTAGCAAGAAGAAGACTATTGAGCGATTAATTAACATATTTATGATAATTAACTATTATCTATTCTTGTTTGTTAAACACATGAGCCCAGACATTATGCTGTTTGCTAAATATTGAGAATGTTATTTGGAAAAACCCCAACCCAAATCCTAACCCAAATCCCAACCCCGACCCCACCTTATTCCTAACCCTATAAAAACAAATAAAATTTAAGCAGGAAAACTCAAAATAGTAGACATGAGGATGCAACTGAACCTCCATCTGTTTTATGTATGTTGTGTAAAAACACAAGTGAAGTACATGTAACACACATTAAAAAATTAGTGAAATTTCAGTAACATCTTTGTGGCCACCATCCTGACTTTGGTATCAACCCTGTCAAATTATTTGGCGATAAAATGATCCATTCATCTATTGTGATGTAAAAGAGATTAAAGGTGTACTTTCTAGAGAGCAGATTGTGGCACAGAAACATAAAAGCTCACGGCTATTGTATTTCTCTCTACATTTGATGAGAGGGATTTGCAAGTTAGAAGCAATATACAAAGAGTGATTACAACTCGTTTACTAGGTTAAAAAAACAGAAAATCTGTTTGTAAACATTGCTTTCTGAAAGAACTTAAGATAATACAGGTAGTCCTCAACTTATGACAGCTCAGTGGCTGTTCTAAGTTATGACAACACTGAAAAAAGTGACTTAGAGCTGGTCTTTGCACTTACAATAGTCACAGCATCCCCATGGTTACTTGATCAAAATCTCAACACTTGGCAACTAGCATGTATTTATGATGGTTGCAGCATCCTGGGGCCACATGATTATCATTTGCGACCTTCTCAGTTTATTTACAACAAGCAACATCAATGGGGAAAGCCAGATTTGCAGAATGACTGCATGATTTGTTTAACAGCTGCAGCAATTTGCTTAACAACCCTGGCAAAATGATTGTAAAATCAGGCATGACTCATTTAACTGCCTTGCTTAGCAACAAAAAAATCTGGTCCCAACTGTGGGCATAAATTGAGGGCTCTTCTGTCCTGCACAGCCAAAATTTGCTTTCCAAGCAGCAGGGCTAAGAAAGGCCTTCCCACAGGATGGGAAGAAAACTTACCCCAGTAGTGTCTGCACCTATTCCGAAATCAATTCTTTTCAAAGGCACTGAGATGGGGAGTGTTTTTTGCTTACAGGCAGACAGTACATTTACCGCGGAAATGAGCTTTCATGATTCAGGCCTCAAAAGCAATGATTGTGATAGATGTAACTGATTTTTTAAAATGTATGTTGTTTACTGTGGTACTCCACACCTAGGAAGATTTTTTATTTTATGTTATGCATACTTCCAACTAAGTCACTAAACAATGGGTGGCAGCCTTAGGACCTTAGGAACAACATGGCACAAACTTCTGCAAATGTTGTCCCAGATTCTCCAGTAAACTGCAATCTTTAAGTCCCTTTAAGGAAAAGGTGGAAGAGACAGAATCAGAAAAAGGAAAGGAGGTGAGGTTGTCATGCAGGAATACAAGATAATTTGAGGGCTAATCCACATGGAGCTCCGTTTCCATCTGTCCTGTTTGCCATCGTTCGCTCCCTAGAGACTAAATGGACGTTCTGAAACTTGAGCTGGCCACGAACAAGGAGTGTATATCGAAGGTGGTGACCCTTTGAGAGCTGTATGCAACAAAATTTTGATGTATGCCGATTGGTGTACATTCAAAGTGACAATAAAGTTATTATTATTATTATTATCTTTCTTTCATCAAAGAAGAAGGAGTTGAAAAAATGGCAATGCATCTTAGCGTTGCTAGAATAAGGGTGAAAGCTGTAAGTTGTAAAAAAAAATCAGCATCAAATGATGCTTGATGAGCAGGGTCCAAAGGATTGTCTGGGACACTACACATCCTCTTCATGACTTGTTTTCCTTGTTTGTGGCAACGGGTGATTAATATTTATATGTATGGGTATGTATGTATGTATGTATATGCAGAGTGAGAGGTTGGCTATGTCAGAATTGGGAGTGAAGGCAGAAGGGAAAAAACCTAATCGTGGTGAAGCATCAGTCTTGCGTCTTCAGAGTGGCAGGCTTTCCTGCCTATCTCATGCTTAATTCAGAGGTTTAAAAATAGCCTCCAGATGTTTATGATTGGACAGCCGCAGAGCAGGAACTGCCTGTCTGAGCAAATAGGACTGTGAGAAAAGACACAGCAAGATCAAAAGAGCAGATGCCAAAAGACAGCAGAAGAAGAAATCAGACAATTGGTGGGCAAAAGGAAATCCAGAGGGATTTGCGCAGGTGTTCTGTCCCCCGTCCGACTCACACCCCCCAACCAGTCAGCCGAGGGCTAAAAGACTGCTCAGCACTGCCAAATACAGATAAACACTTGGCAGCAACTCCGTGGCTGCCTGCCAAGACCTTTACTGATAATACAAATCAAGTCCAGGAGAATTCCGGAGTGCTGCAACAGAAGATTCAGTATTGTCCGTCACAAGAGTTTCAAACGGCACACCCCTTGCCTATATAGCCTGTGGGGTGTGGCCCAGTGACTCAGCTGAAATCTCTGGCACGACGTTTTAGCTGCTGCGCACGTCTGTCCCTCCGACGCTGGCGTGGATCCAGCCAAGACGTATCCTCCTCTGAGTCCAACACACCTGGCTCCTGGCCAATCCCAGAAGCACCTGGCTCCTGGCCGATCCCAGAAACACCGGGCTCCTGGCCAATCTCCTCTCCGTCGGAAGACACCGAAGGCCGCACCAGAGGGGAAGGTCCTGGAGAGGGAGGCCTGGCCATCTCCTCTCCTTCATGTTCAGAGCCTTCCTCCTCCGATGATAGGGACCCAAGGAGACGGCTGGGGTGGAGACGTCCTGGCCGGCACAGGTGTGGCGGTGGTGATCGACACACTGCAGGCTCGGGAACGAGATGGCGTTTCTCGACCATGCCACCTGAGGATCGTGAGTCCGAAGCCAGGCCATCCCCAGGACCAAGGGAAAATGAAGGTCCGCCGTCACATAAAACTGAATCGCCTCCTCGTGGGCCCCAATGGCGAGGCGCAAAGGCTGGGTAGCGAATTTGATGGGCCCCGCCACGAGCTCCCGCCCAATAGTCTCGACCCTCAACGGAGGGTCCACTGGAACCAAGGGGACCTTAAAATGGACCACAAAGGCCTGGTCCATAAAGTTCGACGTGGCCCCCGAGTCAACCAGCGCATGTGCCTGGAGCCCCTCCGACCGGTTGGCCAACAACACCCGGGTGTCCAGAATCAGGTGCCGAGGGGGCTCATAGTCCACAGCCACCGACTCCGGTGAGGCATGGTTTCGTGCCTGGCCCAGGGTTTCCCCTAGACCAGGCCTGGCCCGTTTCCCAGCTGATCACGCCGAGACTCCGGAACAGGCTTGAGCGCCCCACTCTGCTTCCTGGGACACGAGGCGGCAAAATGTCCAGCCTCACCGCAATAGAGGCACAATCCCCCCTGGCGTCGCCGCATCCGCTCCTGGGCCGTCAGGTGAAGTCGCGCTGCTCCGAGCTCCATGGGCTCCTCACCCGTTGCCACAAAGCGTGGGGCGATCCGGGGTCCTGTCGGTGCGCAACGCGGGGGTGCCGCCACTGGCAGTGGTTCTGGCAGGGATCGACGAGGCCGTCGCCGTTGAAGGCGGGCATCGATGCGCAGGCACTGGAGCACCAGAGCGTCAAGGGTCTGGGGCACCTCCATTCGTACCAACTCATCCTGCAGGTCATCGGAGAGGCCGTCCTGGAAGGCATCCATCAACGCAGCATCATTCCAGGCTGAGTCCTGGCCGAGAAGGCGGAACTCAGCGATATATTCCTGCAAGGCGCGCTTCCCTTGGCGGAGGTCCTTAATGCGCCTTGCTGCCGTCTGCATGCGAAGGGGGTCTTCGTACATGACGCGCAGGTGTTGCAGAAAGCCCTGGTAGTCTAGGAGTAACGGACTGTTTTGCAACAGCAGGGGCGTGGCCCATCGGGCGGCAGAGCCAGAAAGGTAGCTGATCACAAACGCCACCCGAGCCCGATCATCCGGAAAATCCTCCGGCCTCATCGCCATAAAGAGTTGGCATTGTCCC
>NW_015392251.1:0-4411 GCF_001527695.2 Protobothrops mucrosquamatus | reverse complement strand
ACCCCTTGCCTATATAGCCTGTGGGGTGTGGCCCAGTGACTCAGCTGAAATCTCTGGCACGACGTTTTAGCTGCTGCGCACGTCTGTCCCTCCGACGCTGGCGTGGATCCAGCCAAGACGTATCCTCCTCTGAGTCCGACACACCTGGCTCCTGGCCAATCCCAGAAGCACCTGGCTCCTGGCCGATCCCAGAAACACCTGGCTCCTGGCCAATCTCCTCTCCGTCGGAAGACACCGAAGGCCGCACCAGAGGGGAAGGTCCTGGAGAGGGAGGCCTGGCCATCTCCTCTCCTTCATGTTCAGAGCCTTCCTCCTCCGATTATAGGGACCCACAGGACGGAGCCACAACAGCAGGTTGAAGAAATAGCTCCATGGAGTGACTAGAGGAATGTTGCACCCCATATAGGTGTGACCTGAGAGGTGTGAAGAGTTGCCAGGGAAAGTGAAGAGAGAATATTTGTGGATTGATGGGGTGCAGGAAGATGATTTCATAGAAGGAACAGGAAGAGAGGCACTGGCAAGAAAATCTGGGTGAGTCAAGGAATCCCTTCAGTGGAGTAGGAAGTGCAAGAAGGTATGTTGCTTGATTGTGCATCGTGAATATATTATGTCATAGAGTGCTTATTTGATGCAGATTGTGAGACAAAGTACATGTAGGATGTGCTGGCCTGTTGACTCCAAGAAGCAGGGGGGCCTGTGGGCTGAAAAAGGTGGGGAGGAGTAAAGCAGTGGACTGGGTGTTTGACCTCATCAGTGAAAAGATGGACCTTGATCCAGAACACGTGTGTGTGTATATATATATGTACATGAACAGCTAGAGGACAGGTCTCACTAAGCTTGACTCATACTTTTACATCTCAAAAGGGATTAAAGTTGCTGTGATAAATGGAACTGAGACAGTTTTAAAGGTTCTGGATTTTGAGATGATGGGAAAGTCTTGGTTAGTTCTGCTGGGGATGAAGAGGCAGTTTTGACAAAAGACAATGCTGCATCATGACCAAACGGAAGCAGCTACCACAAAAGGAAGGAAAATGAAACAACTGTAAACCCCTTTTAAGTGTCTTATATCCAGTACATGAATGGGAAAGCCGATTTGGTTTAGTGGTTAAGGAACCAGGCTAGAAACTGGGAAATGGTGAGTTCTAGTCCCACCTTAAGCACAAAAAACTGGCTGGGTGACTTTGAACAAGTCACTCACTCTGAGCCTATGACATTAGGCTTGGGTGACAGGCTGGTTGGTCAATTTCTGTTGCAACCAATAGCTCAACACAGTTAATACAAAGACAAAAAAAGCAGAACTTTTGCGGGAAAACACTCGGAAGAAAAAGAACATACAGTACATGAATAATAAGGAACAATATAGGCCAGCAATATTAAATGCAAATGATTCTCTGCCTCTGATCTCAGCTGGCTTGTGGCAAAGCTGCAAATCGGGGCTACGTGCAAAGCTTCCTACAGTGCAGAAGGCACTGTCCCTAAAGAGGAAACAATATATAACCACTAAAAAAAATTTTCAACCTGGAATTTTGAACGTTTTAATTCCTAGCGGGATTGTAACTATTGTATTTCTTCTTTTGCCTGCCTGATTGTAAGTCTGGTTATTTCCTCCCATGGATCAGCAACAGCCATGCAGGCTGGAGAATCTGGAACTCGGTTCTATTCAGGTTGAGGAAGGTTCCTTTGAAACAGGGATAGGAAACCTATGACACCCCCAATACTGCTGAACTACAGGTAGTCTTCAAGCATAATTGAGCCCCGTAATTACAGTTGTAAATTGTGATGGCTGTAAAGTAAGTCACCACACTTCCAGTCCTGATTTTATGACATGTTTGGTGACATTTGATAAAGGAACCCATTGTAAATGCTGGGTTTCTGGCAAAAAAGATCATAAATCATGGTCACATGACCACAGGGCGCTGCAAATGGCCATTATGCAGACTTTGTCAAGTGCCCAAAATGCAGTCATGTGATTGTGGAGGGGTGGACGACATTAGAACTTCAAAACTGGGTCATAACTAACTTTTTGAAGGTCCATCGTAACTTTGAATGGTCACTACGACCGGTCAGGTCGTAAGTTGAGGACTATTTGTAAAACTCTTTTAGTATCCCTTGTCATTGGTCATACTTCCTGATGGGGCTGGGAACTGTACAGCAGGCATCGCCTTCCTTTGTTCTGAGGCCAGTTATTCTGTCCATTCTGGTAGAAGACCTGGCTTCTGCGATTGGAACATGGCTGGCTTTATCAGGGCCAAATATTTACAAACATTGCCAGAGGCAGGCTCTGATGCAATATTCCATATTTCATGCTGTTCATGAAGAGATTTTTGAAACCTTGATGAATACATTCTAGGTTGCATCAATAAAGGTCATTCCATAGCAGGAGACATTTAACAGCCAATATTCATGGTGGAATTGGAGTGAACAGATACACCTGCAGGATTAAGATCAGTTTCACTGTCTCATTTCCCCCCAACTTGTAATCTATTTCAGCACCAGTATGCATTGTTGTTGTTGCTAACTGCAAATGCCAACATCCTTAACCCTTTACCATGATAATTGAAAAGTTGCTGAGAGTTATAATTCAGTAACATTGTTTCCTTGTGCCTAATTTATGCATTTGTTTGCATTTTTAAAATGTGCCACAAAATTTAGAGAATGAATAAGACCACAAACTTTTATTCTGGTTCAGATATAGATTTTTTTTCTTCCATTTAATTGTGTCTGAGTCTCAGAGACTGCCTGGACAAGTCTCTGCAATTTTCTTGGAAAGATTTCTCAGAAGTGGTTTGCATTGCCTCCTTCCTAGGGCTGAGAGAAAGTGACTGGCCCAAGATCACCCAGCTGGCATTGTGCCTAAGGCAGGACTGGAACTCATGTTTCCCTTTTTCTAGCTTGATGCCTTAACCATTACACCAAATGGCTCTCACATATAGAACAAATTTCTTCTAAATTTCTAGCACTAATTTTCCATCACAAAGGGCAAGTAGATGCCAGTTTGAGTTCCCCTGAAATAGCTTCCTCTGAAATTTTGGACCTGAAATCTCAGTTGGGGGAACACATGCTCGATATTCAATTTTAAATAGTCTTTCTTCAATATGATATGAACCACAAACAATACTTGAAAATAATACTCCCCCTCAAATTTATATACCATCTTTTTTACCTAAAAAAATGTGTTTAAGTGTTAGAAGAGCCTTAAAAGGATTAGTATATATCAGGGTTTGATAATATAAAAACTCAAATAATTTAAACAAATAAAAATTGGCCAATTCACAACATCCTGTGTATCCAAACTCTCTGGAAAGGAGATTCTGATTTGTTTTTGCTTTTTCCCCCCTGGGCATTGTGGTGATAAACTTCGTCCTGAAATTAGGAGATATCTTAATTATGTAACCATAAGCCTTTGACTCCCCCCCCCCCCCTCTATGCTTAGAAGGATTCCTTGGAAGCACTGCAATTTCAGACTGGAAGGCTGCTATATCTCTTGGTCCTTCTGTTGTCAAGAGTATTTCGCAGCCAACTTAAGTAGTAGCAAATTATTTATTGGCTCTAAAAGACTGGATTGACTGTTAAGTGCATCTCAACAGCTTCTTGGAAAGTAGTTTTGATCTTGGAAAGATGAAGACAATCGCTACTACAATGGAGACTGGATTGAATGTTGACATAGAGAGCCAATTGCAACCAACTTCTGAAGAGACTCATCATTCTACAAATGTAACTGAACTACCAGGTTTAGTGTGTTGTGGGAACTATGAAGAATTGCTCCATCAGATGACACCAGAGGAAGGTCATCCCAAAGCATCTCAATGCTGGAAAGATGCTGAGAATGGCTCATCACTTGTGGGCACTCAAGCATTGCAATCAACGAGCAGCCAGTCATGGCCAGATGCCACGAACTGTGAAAAGCTGCAATCTAATGAAACGGATAGTTCTCTGAATTGCTCAGAACCAGCAAGTTCATCTGAAGAGGTTGTGGCAGGTGTGGATACTGTTCCTGAGGTTGTACCGCCCTTGTCCCTTCTACTGAAAAACACATGGATGCTTCAACTCCACCTAGAGGATGACATTGAAGATTACTTGGAGGGATTTGAGTCCGTGGCCTACACCAACCGCTGGCCCAGGGCAGAGTGGGTTACTAAACTGAAGCCATATCTGAGCCGCAAAGCTCTTTTGGCCTGCAGCATCTTGGAACCCAATCTTGCTAATGACTACTGTTGTGTCCTGAGCCTGCAAAAGCAGGCTCGGGACGTTGCAAGAGTCCCGGGCATTTGCAAAAGCTGCCCGGGACCAGACTGAGTGGCGCCGGCCTTGTGCGCATGCGCAAGGCGGGAAAATACCGCCTCATGATTGGTTGAACTTGCCCGGGGATCAGAAGGTATAAATAGAGGCCTGCGTGCCTCTGCTCGGGTTG
>NW_015392250.1:26759-36993 GCF_001527695.2 Protobothrops mucrosquamatus | reverse complement strand
CACCTGAGTAGTGCAAATGGGTGTGGAGCCTTCTTGGAACTGTGCAGATCTGTGCATTGGGGAAACAATACAACCACTTCATAACATGTGGCACAACCTAGGAGAACAAACCCATCAGGACAAGATTCAGCATCTGCATTTAAAAGACAAAGGCCACTCTTTCGAAGACAGCAAAATCCACATTGTGGATAGAGAGGACCACTGGTTTGAAAGAAGGGTCAAAGAGCCCATCTATGTCAAAATTGAACAGCCATCTCTCAACAGAGGGGGAGGGATACGACATCATCTATCTCCAGTCTACAACACAGTCCTTTCAGCAGTTCCAAGAAGGTTCCACACCTATTTGCACTATTCAGGTGACCCTGACAACACAGATAAACCTCAAAGTGGCCTCAATGACTCTCTAAAAGAATGCAAATGACCAGCTGCTAAAGTCAGAGCTGAATAAACTTCTTGGATGAGAAGTGACAGGTCTTCAAAGAAAAACAAGAAAGTCCAGTTGCCTAATGAAAAAGCATATTTGGGGCATCTGGCATAGCTAATTAAAAAATTTGTCCCTTTCCTCCTCTCTTAATGGCTAATAAGCCACTATGTGCACTCTCCCATCCCTGATCATAACCTCCTTCCTTCCTTCCTTCCTTCCTTCCTTCCTTCCTTCCTTCCTTCCTTCCTTCCTTCCTTCCTTCCTTCCTTCCTTCCTTCCTTCCTTCCTTCCTTCCTTCCTGTTTATAGAGATTCTCAATTATCCAGGTCATACCTGTCCCAAAAATGCTTTTCAAAAGGCAAGAGACTTTGTTTTTCCCTTGCAAATGTTTCACTTCCCCTCCAAGAAGCTTCTTCAGTTCTGACTGAACTGTGAGGAATGGGAAGATTTATATTCTTTGCAGTCATCTGGTTGTTAGCACTCTGAAGGTCTGATAGCTCTCTGAGAGTCCTTGAGGTCCAAGAAGTTTCCACAACCATTTGCACTCTGATTCAGGTGACCCTGAGGTTACAGATAAACCCAAATAAAGTGGCCTCAACAACTTTCAGAGAGCTAATGACAGACATTCAGAGTGATAAATAATCAGATAACTGCTAATGAATATAATCCCCACTATTTATCCAGAACTGAAGAAGCTTCTTGGATGAAAAATTAAATGTTTTCAAGGAAAAATAAAGTCCAGTTGCCTTTTGAAAAGCACCTTTGGGTCCTTCCTCTCTCCCTCCCTCCCTCCTATTTTAAATAACTTTGCTACTATTTATAACTTATGTAATGATTGTTCTTTAGATCAGGGCTTTTCAACCTTTTCACTGATTGTACCACTTTTAGAATATGGCAATATTCAAGTACTACCACTCGCCTAGCAAGGTGTCAAAAACTTTAATATCATCTCTTCCCTCACCCCCTTTAATATCATCTCTTCCCTCACCCCCTTTAATATTATCTTTTCCTTCACCCCCTTTAATATCATCTCTTCCCTCACCCCCTTTAATATCATCTCTTCTCTCCCCTTCAGCAGGACCCAGGTAGCGCCTCATGCAGCTCCAGCTGAATCTCTGCCTGAAGACTGGGTGAGGGAGCCTGCCACCCCCAATCAGCTAGAGCTGTGCATGCCGATCCTAGGCTCTACACAGGACCCAGGCAAGCAATGCCTCATGCAGTTCCAGCTGAATCTCTGCCTGAAGACTGCATGCGGCTGACTGCCATCCCCAAGGCCACCCCCAATCAACTGGAGCTGCGCGCTTTGATCCTGGGCTCTCAGTAGGATCCAGACAACGTGCAGTTCCAGCTGACTTTCCCACAAGCCTGTGCGGCGCTGCTACCGCTTCACCTCATCCACTTTTACACTTTTTTTACATTTTTTTTTACAGTGCTGTTCAACCCATCATATGCATACCACCTGCTAGGTGCCAATGTACCATGCTAGGTGCCAACGTACCACTAGTGGTATGTATACCACCAATTGAAAAGCCCTTTATCTTTTATTTTATATTGTATTCTTGCCACACACACACACAGTATGAGTCTGTGGGGTTTTTGGAGTGTGTGTATCTTTTTTAATCTGCATTTCTTCAGTCACCTTCATGCAGCATTAGAGGACATTTTTAATTAGATTGAATCATTTGAAAAAATGTGCTTAGGACACAGGAAGGAAGAGATCTGAAGATATATCAATTGTACCTCTGGTTTCTGGACACTGCTTNTGACCTTTTTAAACTTATTCTGCAATTGTGTGTTGCAGAAGTATGCTTCATGTAATTTCTGCTAATATTTTTCCTAAATTCATATTTTTCTAGTGCACCCAAAACCCGTAATAAAGAGAACTTTTCAAAGGAGGAGCAATACTTATTTCCAATGTGTGATTTTCGTATTCAAATAGAAAAGTTGCTACTAGTGCTGTTTAATTTCTCTGACACAGACTCAAAGAGAAAGATCAATAATCCTCTAATCTTTAAAAAAAATAAATCATAAATGTAATAAACAACATGGGCTATTGAATTCTTTACCCTAAATGTCAAGACCACCAAGTGGTATTTAGGAAGTCATTCACTCTTAAAAAAATATCTGTTGACTTAGTTTAGGGGGAAGGGGTTGTTACTTTAGCCTTGGTTATTTTTACCTCTTTTAAGAAATTATAAATTTTGTATTAGATTAGTTGTCAGTGACCCTGAAAAGTACAGTGCATTTCATTAGAGATTGGATAAATATTTTATGCAAATAAACAATTTTGAAAAACAAATCTGGTAGCATACATTTCTTTATAGAACACATTCAAATGTAGGGAGTAGACAATAAATTGAAAGGATCAAAGAGACAGAATAATCTCAGACCAAAACTTCTCAAAATTATATTGTTTATTGCAGAAACTAATTTTCACATTAACTTTTGTTTTTTTCCCTTCAATGTGAAGAAAACTAGAATGTCAAGGGAAAGTACAACTGACATGTTTTCTTTGTTGGATTCTAGTTCCTTTTCCCCACTCCAACTGCTTTTGAGTTTCTAATTTCTTCGGTGTACAATTTTGGCAGAAATTAATTGATTATTTGATTCAACACAGCTGAAGTATTGCAATTGTCTTAAATGTTGATGGATAAGATAAAAAAAAAGTTCACTTGTTCTACAAATTAGCTTGGTGAGATCATCCCGCTCAGTTACTTTTGCCTCAGAGCCATATTTTGTACATATATCAAGTTTCATTAATTAAAAAATACAAGTACGAGAAAAGAGGTAAACTCTAAAATTAATAAACTGAAAAATCTTTGAATCCCTTTATTCCTTCTGTTAAAAGACTACACTATAAGATAAATGTTCAGGTTTTCATGTTAAAAAAAACCTTATAAGACATAAAATACAAAAGTTCTCCTTTAATAAAACAAATATATTTCCTAAGGTTCTCCTAATATTACTGAATTACAAGATCCACCAATGGATGCTAAGAGTTGTAATTCTGGAAAGCTGCATATTGTCATGCCTTATGAACAGGTTACTGAGTAAGACTGGAATAAACTATATTTTATTCAATGGGTCTTATTTGTTAAGATTGTATCAAAGGAATCAATACCTGTTTTTGTAACGGGGAAAAAAATCCAACAATGCTCATTCAGAGATCTGCAATAGAGACACAGGAGCAGTCTTTCTCAAACAGAAAGCTTTTTCTAGGATTTAAAATTCCATAATTCTTAGCAATGCTTGTGCTGAAAGAGGTATTTTGTAAGTTGAAAGTGGGTGCCCAGAAAGGAAGAGAAAATTTCTCCAAGCAGTGGAGAACATTATAGGAAGATCAAGTTGTTCGTAAATATGAAATGAAATATCAGAAGAGGAGATTTGTCATATATCACAAAAGGGAAGGTGTTACGTTATTAAAACTGTTCATAGTTGTTATGATGAAGGATGAAATAATTTATTTATATTTATTTTATTTTCCTTTACTTGATTCTTATTTGTTCTTTCATTTCTGTTTTTCCCTATTTTCTTTTCCGTGCCTATTTTTTATTTTTATTCTTTTTTAAACTTTGTATTAGTTTTTTAATTATTGCATATGTAATTTATGTAAAAAATTACTATTTTTTAAGAAAGTCTTTCAATAGTGAGGAGACGTGCTTCTCTTCATAGAAGCTGATAATGATGAAAAATCTGGACTAGAACTGAGAAGATCAAGATTCTTGATCTGTCAAACATCAAAACTCACTGGATGACCTTTGGCCAGTTAAGAGCAACAAAGATGATTAGATGACTGAAAGAATAGTTGCTGTAATTGGATATGTCTAGCTTAAAGAAAAGAAAGACTAGGGGTGACATGATAGCAGTGTTCCAATATGTAAGAGGCTGCCACAAAGAAGAGGGAATCAAGCTATTCTCCAAAGCACCTGAAGACAGAACAAAAAGCAATGGATGGAAACTAATCAAGGAGAGAAGCAGCCTAGAACTAAGAAGAAATTTCCTGACAGAATAATTAATCCGCGGAATGACTTGCCTCCAGTATTTGTGAGTGCTCCAACACTGAAAGATTTTAAGAAGAGATTGGACAATGGTTTAGGGCAGGGGTGTTAAACTGCCGGCCAACAGGCCAGATGCATCACGTCAAAACCGTGCCCACCCCATTGCTGGCAATGGGAAAAAAGTTGTGATACATTGCGACACGTCATGTGACGTTGCAAGTTTGACACCCATGGTTTAGGGCAGTGATGGCGAACCTTTTAGAGACCGAGTGCCCAAACTGCAACCCAAAACCCACTTATGCATCCTCGGGTGCCGGCTGGGTGTGGCCCATTGGCTGGGTGTGGCCAATTGGGGTGTGGCCCATTGGATGGGCATGGCTGCGGTGGTAACAGCAGACTGGGTGGGACTAAAAAGTTCAATCAATCAATTCCAACTTTGCAAGATCTTTTTTTTCCCTGCGAGAAGTTGAAATTGACTGATTGATTGAACCTTTTTTTTTTTGCACATGGCGGCGGAGGCCTAAAGCGAAATGGTTTTATAAAACCCAGCTGAAGGCCTAGGACTGGGGCGATGGTGCGCGTCCCCACAGAGAGGGCTCTGAGTGCCGCCTCTGGCACCCGTGCCATAGGTTCGCCACCACTGGTTTAGGGTTTCCTGCCTGAACAAGGGGTTGGACTAGAAGACCTACAAGGCCCCTTCCAAATTTGTTATTCTGTTAACTCTATGTACCCAATAAGACTGTTCAAAGTGGAAAAATTGGAAGAGTGAATGCTCTTGAAGAGATGTAAATCTAACTAAATAACCAATCAACAGTAAAATGAAGGTCTGACTAGGCAGCAATTTTGATTCTAATTTAAACCTACAAAATTACCATGGGAAGAGGCACTACAAGGAGAAATTGCTGGATGTTCAGGTAGTTATCACTCAGGTATTAACCAAGTAGGAGCATCTGCAACTGCTCCATTGTTCTAACCTTGGATCACATCTGATAAATTACATTTCTAAACATCCCAGCATCTTTTTTCAAAATTTGACTCTAAACACAGTGTTCTTGCAATGTTCTCTAAGATTGAAAAGATTGAATAGTATTTGCTATCCTATGCAACCACAGATTTGAAAAACGAAGTCTTACACAAAGTCTCACAAAGACAGTCTGTAAAAGGGAAAGCAAAATTGTACTGACTCTGTGTATTTTTCACATTTTTACGTTTCTCTAAATGTGGGCAGTTCCACAAATATCAACATACAATTGTTCCATCATAAAAGCTCAGGTTTTAAAGGTCAATTTCCTTTTAGATCTTTGAAGAGTGAATTTGCTAGGCCTGCTCTAGGCTAGGTAATCACTTTATATTTTCCTTCTCACATTTTTCAGAGTACATTATACATGGCAACATTTTGAGCAGTGTGGTTGAAAGTCCCAAGAAAATTTTACTTTCTTGATTGTAGATCATAGTAACCTATAATTGAAAATGTGCATGTAGCATTTGCGGAGAAGAAAGTTAAAATGTTGCTGTTCTAGAGATGCTTAAATAAATATTTAAAGTATTTTGAAGCAGGGTTACCATTTTATGAACATTTCAAAAGAGCTTTCTGGGTGATTGCCTATGAGCAGGATTTGGTTGAACATAGTTTAAAATAAAATGTCCAAAATTCATCTTAAGTGACGAAATAAAAAGAATCTCACATTCCTTTAGCTGTACCTGCAGAGGACACAGAAGAGTGATAAAGTGTGTGTCTCTCTCTCTCGCTGTGTATTTAACACTGATGTAACTTTGTCTGAACTGGAAAGTAGATAGGGGTGGACCTTGCTAGTACTTAGAAATAAAATCCCCAGGGACTAGAGACTGAGTGCCCAAAAACTGGCCCCGCCCTCTCTCCACCCGCTGCCATGCCCCGCTCTGCCCCCACACGGTCCCCCACCCTGCCTATCCGCAGGGCCACTCACCACCTCCAGTGCTCGCCACAGATCGCCCAGGCAGCCCAGCACTGCCATGACAGCCACACCCTCTGCCCGCACCCCGCAGCATCAACTGTGTGTAATGGGGCATGAGGGCAGAGTCTTGTCTACACTGCCTGGCTGCCATGTCCTTGGCTGTGCTGCTCTGCATGGGCCACGCTCAGGGGTGACTCCTCCAGGGGGACTGCTGGTGAGGAGGGGGTCATGGGGGGAGGCGAGGCTGGGGCAATGGCACGTGTGCCCACAGAAAGGGCTCCGAGTGCCGCCTCTGGCACACGTGCCACAGGTTCACCACCACTGCCCTATGCCACTTCAGATAGATGACTGTTTGGTCTTTTCTTAAAAACCTCCAGTGATGAAGCACCTAAGCCTTTTGAAGGCAAGCTGTTCCACTTTCTGCCTGCTGAACTTAAAAGAACTGAATACTTCTTGCATCTAATGGGAAAATAGTAGAGATAAAATATATTCAGTAGTTCTATGCTTCACAATCACAGCTGAAATAATATAACATAGCAATTTAAAGTAGGGATAAGAATATTAAGTGTATGATCAGTACTCTGCAAAAACATATTGTACAGTAGTTCAGTTGTCCATTGAAGAATTCCATATTCATAAAACATTACTTTCTCAAAATGATTTTTAAAGGTGAACATTCAAACCATATCATCTTTAGTATTTTTCTGTTTGAAAGAAAGCTTATACTCTGCATAGGCAGCATATGAATTTTAGATGGTTATTAAAAACAAATGTCTTATTATATATGTGTTAATTTTATTTAAATCACTATTTGGTACCTGTAGCAATGAATGATCTTTTAAATATATGGAGTTTCTTAACAATGTAGGCTTTCATGTTTTCATAAGAGATTTGATATATGCTGTATGTACTCATAAACTTTCTTTGTATAAAACTGCTGGTTCTAAATTAAAAAAACAAATTCAAACTACTCATGATTGTAACCAAATACAATTAATTTTATTGTGCTTTTTCTTAATTTGTTTTTCTATAATGGCTAAATGCTATACAAAAAATAATATTGGCCCAGCTGCATGCCTTGAAAAACAATGCAACATATAATTTCAAGAATGAGGTCTTGGATAACCCCCATCTCCCTTAGAACATAGTCCCAGAGAAGCCAACAATGGAATTTTCAAAGTGAAAATCCCCATTTAGCTACCTCAAAAAATGTTTTTTATCCTGAGAAGCTTTGGGACGTAGAATATTTTCATAGAGAAAATTGGGCAGGAAGAAAGACTAAAGTCCAATTCCATCATCTAAACTTGGATTAGTAGATGCACAGCTGCTATTCCAGATGGAAGTGTTTTTTATCTGTGTAAAAGTAAGTTGTTCTATTTGGTAGATCAGTGAATGAATCAGCCTTCAATTGCTGCCTATTAATCATGTCTGCTGAAAAATAAATTCAGTGAAATTTTCTCTGAGGTAAAACTCTAAATTGAAAAATAGTGTAGACTGATCATTCTACAGAATTTAATAATTGCAGAGAAAGTACTAGCATTCTCACTGTACTGAAAACTCTGTCAAAAAGGCAAGATAAGTGATAATTCATCCTTGAAAGATCTGGAAAATGTATTTGTTTTAATTT
Organism: Protobothrops mucrosquamatus; assembly: GCF_001527695.2. Classification (NCBI taxonomy): domain Eukaryota; kingdom Metazoa; phylum Chordata; class Lepidosauria; order Squamata; family Viperidae; genus Protobothrops; species Protobothrops mucrosquamatus. The sequence goes on along the minus strand of NW_015392250.1, from coordinate 29,010 downwards.
TATTTATTTTACTCAGGCTTACAGGCCACTTCGATGGTAACTGAATTTACATTCTCTAAGAAAAAATTAAAATCAGGAGTGATTTAAGTTAGCTCTAAATAGATAGGAGAATAAGATAGTGAATTATTCCCATCTAATTACAAAAAGTGAAAATATGTTATTCACTACCACTAGTTTTGAAATGTCAGAAAATGTTCAGCATCAAAAATTGACTACTATCAAATATCAGGTGTTAAATATAAAATATTTACAAGCATTGAATGCTGAATGCCAAATATTTGATGAATATTTGACCTTTTAATCTTCAGTAGCTGATTCCAAAGAGGATTTACCAAGGCAAATTGATTTAGGTTTGAACTGAAGCTGCATTTTATTGCTAGCTCAGGGGCTGCTTCAGAGAATCACAATAAGGCACCAATCTTCTGTCTATAGATAAATTAATTAACCATTGAGCCAAGTTTATTTGGTGATAAAGCTTCATGTAACAACTGGTTATCTGGGAATAGTTTCAAAAAGTCCACACTCTATGTCAAATGTATATTTTAATAAACAACAGCAACAATAAAAAGAATTTGCATATTTCAACAAATTATAATTGTCTGCAATTCTTTCTTTTGAAAATATGAAGGTACATGCTAGCTATCTTGGGGATTAACAGAGAAAATGAAAAAATAATTTTCATTTAGAAAACATTGTTCCTATGATATCATTATATACATATATAAAATCTTTTATAGGAGAACAAAATATTAAGCAGACACATTGTAAAGCCATTAATTATGCAGATATGTTGTAAACACATACCGGTAAGTATATTTTGTATACTTTGAGATTTAATTTATAAGAATAACATTTTTTCTAAAATATTAGAGCTGTATACTTAATTATTTATCATGTCATTCCTTATAAATGCCTCTAATGAAGAAATCTACTTTTTGAAATCTTAATTGTGGCAGATTTGAGAACAGATTTCTGATTTTATATTTCCCCTCTCATTTTTTTTGACTTGCCTGTTATTTATGTAAGTGGGAAGGGATTCTTTGTGAAAGTGCCTATATGATAGCAATAAGGAAAAAAAAGTTGATTTGCAACCAAATAATTTTGCTTGTTATTTTTATTCATATAAGTTTAAGCTTGTTACCCTGCTATGCAGAAATATTTGTAGCTATAATAACACTTTGCCCTCTATATGTCATATAAAGATGAAAAAGATGATGTTTTAGAGTTAATTGGCATATTACAAATTCACAAATCAACTGCGGTTGTGTGGCATTCATCCAAGAGTTCTCTTTTGGAAACTTGAATACATAATTTTCTGAACTTGTAACAAAATTGTGGAGCATAGACACAGTGCAGAGAAGCTTGGAGGAGAGCCAACAGTACAATATTTTAAGAAAAAGAAACTAGAGGGCAAGTTGGAAAATTGAAGGCCTGTCAATTAACATCTCTGCCAGATAAGTTGGTAGAAAGTACTGTTAAAACTAAAATGATGAAATACACAGAAGAGCAAATTCTGCTAAAGCCAAATTAATATACTGTCTGCAGAGGTGGGTCTTGCTTCATCTATGGAAAAAAGAAAATTGAAACTCAACATCTTAACAAGTATTAACAAGCATGCCAATAGACAATCCAAATATATATTGTACTCTGGGTATCCAAGAAGCTTTAGATAAAGAGTGTCAATTTAGGAATTTCAATCACAAGGCAAAAATACAAGTTTTTAATGAGCCGTTATTTGGTTAAAACCAATGAGGAAAAACTAAAGAAACAAGATTCCTCTTCTATAAATATTAAAAGTAGGACTATTTACTTTATAGCATTTTTACCTACAATTGGCACTTCTATGCTGATATCCTCCTGGTGTGTGGAATTCCTAGCTTTCTCAGTAAGTAGATCTTGTAGGCTTGGATTTTGTACTCCAATGTACCCTGAGAGTACCAAGCTAACTATGACTAGTTCACAAAAATAGTAGAAAACATAATAAAATCTCATAAAAGAACTGACGAAAAATGTATCTAAATTCATAATATTTTTTCAAACATAGAATATGCTTTGCTAATCTTATGGAGAAGAGAAAAACATTTTTATCTGTGCCATGTGCCTTCATGCAATTGTTTCTCAGAGAAATTTTATTAAAGTTGGCAAATAATGTAAGAATGCAATCAATTGGGAGACAGTATTTGTTCATTAATTAACAAGCTAGATGAGAAAATCTCCATACATTTTTCAAATCATGAATTACAACTCAATA
>NW_015392250.1:24737-26033 GCF_001527695.2 Protobothrops mucrosquamatus | reverse complement strand
ATAGATCACGGGTGTCAAACTTGCTGCATCACGTGACGTGTCATGATGTATTGTGACTTCTTTTGCATTGCTGGAGTTGGGGTGGGCGCAGCCTCAGCATGATGCAACCGGTCTATGGGCCGGCAGTTTGACACCCCTTTTATAGATAATGATTGCATAATATGTTTTGGGCATCTGAGCCCACTAAGCAAACTGCTAAACAGCTTCTAACTCACAAAGATGGGAAGAAAGAAAATGCAGAATTGAAACTTATTTGGAATATAGGCTTATATAAAGGCTTTAAAAATCTAAATTGAAGAAGGCACATAAACTGTGGATATGCAGCTTCATTTTTATCTTCAGTAAAGACTCTAAAGCCTAGTTTTATCTGCGTCTTTTGTTGAGTAAAACTATTTTTAGAGAGTTAAGATTGACTGAACCTTCACATAACAGAATCCTTACTACCCCACCAGGAAGAAAATCTGGTTGTGTCTAAATTAGCTTGACCTGATACTGTTTGGAATCAGAGAAAAGAAGATAATAATAATAATAATGAAGTTGGAAGGGACCTTGGAGGTCATCTAGTCCAACCCCCTGCTCAGGCAGGTAACCCTATACCATTTCAGACAAATGGCTGTCCAGTCTCTTCTTAAAAACTTCCAGTGTTGGAGCATTCACCACTTCTGGAGGCAGGTTGTTCCACTGGTTAATTGTTCTAACTGTCAGGAGGTTTCTCCTTAGTTCTAGGTTGCTTCTCTCCTTGATTAATTTCCATCTGTTGCTTCTTGTCCTGCTTTCAGGTGCCTTGGAAAATAGCTTGACTCCCTCTTCTTTGTGGCAGCCCCTGAGATATTGGAATACTGCTATCATGTCCCTCCTCATCCTTCTCTTCGTTAAACTAGACATACCCAATTCCAGCAGCCTTTCCTTATATGCTTTGGCCTCCAGTCCCCTAATCATCTTTGTTGCTCTTCTCTGTACTCTTTCTAGAGTCTCAGCATCTTTTTTACATCGTGGTGACCAAAACTGGATGCAGTATTCCAAGTGTGGCTTTACTAAGGCATTGTAAAGTGGTATTAATATTTCGCATGATCTTGATTATATCCCTCTGTTAATGTAGCCTAGCACTGTGTTGGCTTTTTTGGCAGCTGCAGCATACTGCTGGCTCATATTTAAGTGATTTTCCACTAGGACTCCGAGATTCCTCTCAGTTACTACTATTGAGCAAGGAACCACCTATACTATACCTGTACATTTGGTTTTTCTTGCCTAAATGTAAAACCCTACTTTTTTCACCATTGAATTTCATTTTGTTAG
>NW_015392250.1:17683-21839 GCF_001527695.2 Protobothrops mucrosquamatus | reverse complement strand
TGTAATCCATCTGGTCCTGGTGATTTGAACTCATCTAGGCTGGACAGGTGCTCACTTACCGTTTTCTTGCCTATCTTAACTTGCGTTTCTATTCTGTTTTTTATGGCACTATTTTTGGTAGGTTGGTCTGTTTTTTCCCTTTCTGTAAAGACAGATGCAAAAAATGAGTTAAATAGTTCTGCTTTCTCCCTGTTGCTTGACACCTTCTTGCCACTTTCCCCCACTAATGAACCAATCATTTCCTTCACTTTTTTCTTGTTTTTTACATGTTGAAAGAAGCTTTTTTTGTTATTTTTGACTTTGGTCGCAAGCCTTAGTTCATTTTGAGCCTTAGCTTTCCTCACTTCATCTTTGTAGGCTCGGGCTATTTGTTGATATTCTGACTTAGTTATGTGCCCCTCTTTCCACTTTCTATACTTGTCCTTTTTATCTTTCAATTTGTCAGAGAGTTCTTTATGCAGCCATGCTGGTTTCTTTTGAGAGCTGTTATTTGTTGGTATTGTTGGTAGATTTTCTGAAGGGTCAGCAGACAAGAATATTAATCTCTATGGAGGAGCTGCCCAGCTGTTTTTCAGTTTTCTGTAGATGAGTAACATGAGATCAAGAAAGCAAACAGTAGCAAAGGACAGAATTTTGTCCACCAGGACAAGATTATAAGGAAAGCAAGGACAACAGTAATGAGGCATGTCTGAAAAAGAACTGAAATGGCTCTGAATCTGACAGCAATCTTTCATTTTTCTTCCTTACATGTTACTGATGCCCTGTTGTTGTTTGTTATTCTGTTACTGCTTTGTTCACTGTGTTAAGTAACTGGTTGTTCAGCATCTTGAATAGTCAAGTTTTTCATATTGAATAATGATTTGGGAATTTCCAACTAGAGCTCCTTTTCTACTTCTAAATTGTTATCTCTGATGTTTTGGCATTTTGTGGATGCTCTAGAAGATAAATTGAAAATATACAATTTTGGGGGGAATTGTGCAACCTTAAAAAAATACTTATCAGAAACCAAACTGATGTGGTAGATACTTGATTTAAAAACTGAAGCAGATCAGACTTTAAATTTATTAGCTAGTTGTATGCAGTTTAAAATATCTGAAGAGAAGTTGTATTTCTAAATGTAGCATTAACAGGTGAAGAAGCTTGCTAATTCATGAGATTATCTCAACACTAACATATTAGAAGGATATAAGATGTTCCTATCAAAATAACATTAATGCGATTGTGACATCTACCTATATTCTACATCTACATTTACATTAAGATAGATTTAGAATAATTCTTTTACCATTGATAAGAAAAAAAACATTTTTTCAGTGCTAAAATATTATACCTTTGAGGAAATAATATACAGTAAATCCCCACCATACCCTTGAATGCATTGCTAATGAAATGACCTAAAACATTTTAAATTTCATAAAATTCAAAAGTAATGCTTTCATCCTTCTTTCTAGAATATTAAGTGACATGTACCAACTATATACATGAGCTGATGCTTCCGTTAGAAATGGGGGGGCAGAACAGAAACTAGGATGGGAAAATATGTAGGAAAAAAATCAAAGCATAAATGCAGAGACTAAAAAGCAAATACTAAATACATCAAGTTGCTCTACAATATTTGTTACTTAGCTTGGACAAAAAGAAAGGGCTTTGGGTTTACAGTATGTTATCGAGATATTCAAGTCATCAAGATGTTCAAAATTTAAAAAAGTCGGTATCTACAATAATAGCTCATCTATGTAATAATAGATAATATTTCCAATGTAGCTGTAACCTCTTTATTGCTGCAAAAGGGCACATTAGTTTTAGTCCTTTAAATCTTATAATTATTTTAATTTCTCTACTATTCAGTTTTATTTCCATGCAATATTCATATTTATGTTATCTACTATATCTAAGGGAATACTGTGCTGCATATTTCATGTTTCTACCTTATGAACCTGCTTTGAATTTCATAATGTTTTGGCTGTCAAGTCCTACAGAGGCAGTCAATCTTATGACATTTATCTCAGCTCAAAAAGGTTATTATTCATGTAAAAATATGGGCCTATTTCTCCTAACTAGTCTTGGGTTATGAAATATATAGAATTGGCAATAAATGAATATATGGAGACATATATCTCCATGTGGTGCCAAATACATGGAAACATTTTTTTAAAAAAAATGTTTAGATCAAGATATATTTTGCTAAAACATTAGTTCAATTTTAATACGGTTAAAATAATGCTAAATAAAACTACCTATCTAGGTTCTGACATTTAAGATATTTTTTTAAATCTGAAAATATTATTGCCCCCCCACTATCACCCTCATAATTATAGCAATGGTATGTCTTAAAATGCCAACTGTTTTTTGTACTTGTCAGAAAGTTTTCACCAGTGTGAAGATAATAATAAGTCATGACAATTTGTTAAAGAGACTAGTACTGTGGAATGAGAACAAATTGCTTGAATGATAAATAAATTTCACATTTTCAGGTAGACTTATTTGACTTCCTATGTATAATTTGTGGGTGCTTTTCATTGCAAAGTATTGGTATCCCTTTTAATCCAGGAAAAATGAATGGCAGTAACATTATGCAATAAACTTCTGCTTATGCAATGAAACACTCATTTGCTCTTCTCTATCCTGAACATTGGAAATCTACTGCTCAGCTGGAACAGATTTGAAGGGTACACAGAAGATTAAGCAGAACATAACAAATCTGTATTATTTGTACATACTGTACCATGATCATCTCATATTTTCAATGCTCACAACATCCTTCTTGCCATTCGCAGATGTAAAAGTGAACCTGTTAGTTTAGTGCAGTGATGGCGAACCCTTTAGAGACCGAATGCCCAAAAACTGGCCCCGCCCCTGCTCCACCCCCTGCCCCGCCTCCACCCCGCCTGCCTGCAGGGCCACTCACCACCTCCAGGGCCCGCTGCAGATTGCCCAGGCAGCCCAGCAGCGCCATGGTGGCCACGCCCTCTCCTGCAGCATCAACTGTGCATGATGGGGTGTGAGGGCAGAGTCTTGTCTACGCTGCCTGGCTGCCATGTCCTTGGCTGCACTGCTCTGCGTGGGCCACAGAGCGACTCTCCTCCAGGGGGGCTGCTGGTGAGGAGGGGGTCATGGGGGAGGCAAGGCTGGGGCAACAGCACGTATGCCCACAGAGAGGGCTCCGAGTGCCGCCTCTGACACGCGTGCCATAGGTTCGCCACCACTGATTTAGTGTGTACTTTCAGCCATATTATTCATGCTACAAATACACAAGGGCAATCACTAAAGATTAGTTTGTGTTTCAGTCTATTAATCTATTTCTTCATCTATTGGTTTTATAATAATGTAAATATATTCTTCTTGTGGAATTTTCTTTAGTGGAAGACTCTAAATGTTTAAAGTACATAAAATAATTTTCTCCTATATTTTCTCCTCTAGTTCTATAACATGTGTTCATATGTTATAGAAACTAATGAATTTAGATTAATAACATCTACTTTCTATTATTATAATATTATAAAAGATATGAAAAGAATTGAGAAAGCAGTCTAGTTAAAAATATCATAGGTTCTCACAAATTCTAGCAATTATGACTAGTTAAAAATATCATAGGTTCTCACAATGCACATACTTTTGAAATCAGCAACATGCATAGCAATATTATTATTTGGAGTCCATGTTTAAAGTTCCATTCATTTATTTTAATTAGATGGTGTAAGACTATGATCAAATGAATGAAAGAATCCACTTTTATATGAATGTATTTATTTGGCATAGAATTTTTTTAATATAGATCATTATAGTCATTCTCTTTCAGTCCAGACATCAGTCTTGGATGATAAGCTGGTTTAGCTAACAAAGTGAGAAAGAGCCTGTGGCCTAGTGGCTAACATCTCTGCTTAACATGCAGACAGCCCAGGTTCGAATCTCAGAAGGGTATGTCTGGCTGATGAAAACCAAATAAGGTTTGAAAATCCTAGGACTGGTATCAGTGAAATGGAAGGAAAGAACACAGTGGAGGTTGTGAGTGGATGCAGGATCCCTAGGACTGGACTTCACCGAAGGGAAAGTGGGGGTAGTCATGATAAACATCAAAGGGGTGGAGATGGAATGGCCCCCAAGGATCGTGAAAGGGTGAATCAGCCCAAGGATGGGAGGCGTGTTCCAGCCTGGG
>NW_015392250.1:13861-17079 GCF_001527695.2 Protobothrops mucrosquamatus | reverse complement strand
TTTTTTTAAAAAAATGATAAGATACAAATAGAAAGGAACAATAATATTTAGATAGCAAGTAGTGACTGGGAAACAAAAATAAAGATAAGAGGGACCTACTAGAATACATATATACATATATATCTGTATGTATGTACATTTTTTTATATTATAAAAAAACAACTTTATGTATATATATGCTTTCCATTTTCTTTGCTTTTGTTTTTTTGTTTTTTTCTGCTACTTAATTCATTTCAAAAAATAGATTTATGATACCTTAAAATTATTGGGAAATATGCTATGCCAGATATTCAGTTATTAGGCTTGTCTGAGGCTTTTACAAAGCCTTAAATCCTTAAAACCTTCCTTTTTAAATAGATCTATGAGGATTTTGATTCTTATTGGGAAAATGATTTTTTTATTATTCTTTGAATCTTTTATTGTTTGCATTTTGATATTACTTTATTGAGATTCTCTGTAGACCATGCAGAATTGTTAAATAGGACTAGTATAAACATTGATAAGTAGTGAAGAAATAAATACTAACAGATTTATTCAGGCATAAGCATCATGGACTGAGATTGATTTCATATGTATGGAGTTGGCATACCACATTGCACATTTATTAGGGAGTTGATGAGTGGAATTATGTGCTTTAAATATATGTAAATCAAAATGCTATCTGCAAATCTCTAGTACAAATAATACAGTGATATAGCAATATAGAGAGAACATTAATTAACAATAAGTATATTTAATATTAAACATAGTAACATAATACCACTTTTCAGAATTATTCTAGAGATGAGGTAGAAGTTGAATTGAAAATGGCTTTTAATTTTTTTTTAAAAATGATAAATTTTCTTACACTGTATTCATATAAAATTGACAGTCCTATCAAATAGCATATTCTTTTTCTCTCATAATAGCTTTAAAAGGATGATTAATGCAGTTCAACTATGATTCAGAGGCTGTTTGTTATTATGCTTTAAAAGATGAAATTTATTTATAGTGGTATTCTTTTTTTTTCTTACCATTTCCTGAATTTAGCCTGCTGAGCCAGCCCAGTGCAGAGATAATTGGTTGCCTTGCAAAATAAATTTGCACTCCCTTTTAGAAAATGTGTCTAATTCCAGTTATTTAGTTTTGCAGGTAACAGACTTCAGAACAGCTGGAAATAGTTAAAAACTAGTGACTTGCTTATTGTGATGGTAGAAGGACTGCATAAAATATCTCTGAAAGATAGTTACTAAATGTCTTTATTTCTAGAAAACAGTTTCCAGGGAAGGTGGAATATCAAATTTTTACCCTGATTTTCTACAGTGTAGTTATTGGGTCACATTCTCACCCTGAAAGTTTCAAATAGGAATACAAAATACTGCATTATACAATGCAAGCTTACTTGGGCATCTTGCCTAGTGTTTTTTCTTCTAATGGCTCTTCAGAATATTATTTAAGCCATTTTTCTCCTCTTTTATTGGGGATGTCAAGGACTGACCTTGTATCCTTTGTCTTTGAACTACATTCCATCTCTCTTTCTTAGAAACAGATGCAAGTAGAGTCAGAGAAAAAAGGAGAATACTGTATTCAAAAGAGGTTTTCCAACAACTGCATTTGTGGCAAATGCTTCACTGAAGTTGTTTTTTAACCAAAGGAGTAGAAGAATTTCAGAGACATATTTCTGAGTGCATGTGAGATTCTTGCTCTTAACTTTACTTAGTAGAAAGCCAAGGAATGCATTATGCAAAAATGGGTTGGAGCTTTTTCAAATAAGGAAATCTAGGTACCTAGGAAGGCTGCAGGATGTCAAACTCATCCACGGAAGAAAATAACAGCAATTTTCTTTGTCTCACCAATGAACTTCTGAGTGGAGTTTGTTTCTGTTATATATTGAATATATATAAAGTGTGTTAATCCCTGCTAAAGTGAAACTAACTTAACTCCAACTGCTTGTGAAGCTAAAATGAAACTAACCTTTAGATGACCCTGACTGTTAACTCCAACTGTTTTGGAGGGAAACCTTGAACATTCATATTTGGGTGGATTTTTCAAGTATTGTGATTGGTTAAGGCCCTGTGGGCTCAGAGTATAAATTACAGGCAATTGCCTGCAGTTCTCCAGTTCTAGTTTGAGTCAATAAATAAGGTTATAACTATGCTGGTCTGCTCCTTGCCTACTGAAGCCCACTACACAATAGTTTCTGTAAGGCACTTTGATTGCAAATGTATTTTAAATTTATCCCTTTTATTATTAAGCATGGAAAATGTTGCATTTTAACATGACTTTTTTCTCCTGAGTGTTTTTCAGATTTACTATTGCACTGTAATATATATCAGTGCACTGAGAAAGAGAGCCAAGAAAGATCTTTCTATTCTGCAAATAGCACCCCTGGCTATTTATAAGTTAAAGACAGCATATTTAATGAAATACTGTCACCATCCAGGAAGCTCATCTTTCTTTTTTTCTGCAGAATTTTAATTTATTTTATTCCTGCAGTTCCAACGCAAGATTATTTACTAATATTGGTCATGCTCTAGGTTTTTCCAGTATGGATTCCAATCTTATGTCTTTTTATGGTTTATTCCAAAGCAAAATCTTGTTTCTTTTTATCAGGTTTTATATTGTAACATGTAGTCCAGTTTCATATGCATTGAAATTACATAAACCTATATAATAAAACTGTAGAGAATTTAGTTTAAAATTTAGGGGAGATGAAAAAGAAGTTTTTTAGTTTTTAACCTGAATTTATCAATGTAGCAATCTGGGTCAATGGTAGATATTAGGAAGAAAAGAGTCTGATATAAGTCATTCTTGTAGTCTTTCACAACTAATTGCTTCAAAGTTTCTTCAGGGATTTCACCTGCTAAATCAGTAACATTCAACATTTTGTGACTGAATGGATCATGCATTTCAGTTTTTATATTTTTACATTTTTAATTAGCATGTAATCTGGGTACTTCATGTAACATAGTTTGCAAACTCTCATATTTCTTGTTCTTGAAGTCTGATCACCAGACTAGAACAAATGGTCAGACTAGCAGTGGGAACAGTACATAAGAAACGTAGCAATAAAATAACATTGGTGGTGCTGGAGGGAAAGATTGTTAATATCTATCTGTTTTAGGGGATTCTCTATTTGGAAACTTTGGATGTGGAATCTTTGGATATGGAAATCAGTAAATACATCCTTTGACTGATAATTGAGTGTTTCTGTTTTCATGTCAAAGGCATTGTTAACA
>NW_015392250.1:5377-12354 GCF_001527695.2 Protobothrops mucrosquamatus | reverse complement strand
AGTATTGACTACCCCATAGTAAAATTGTGACTAAGGAGAAATATTTACTACAGTGCACTCTGTAAGGTTATATGTTAACAGAGAGAAAGCAAATATATAAAATTTTTACAAGGCCCTTAAATGACAGAGGAACAGCTTTCTATCCTTGACCTCCCTGATCTTGGCTTTATTGCCCAGAAGACGTACATCAGCAGAAATTTATTTTCCTTTTCCTTTGTCTGTTTTACCTGACATCTGTAGAGTTTAGTGTACATTCAGGAATGGAAGCACACAGAAGTTATTAAATCCAGAGAGTGTCAGCAATAGAAGTTCTTCAACAGTGTTTACAACAATAAATACAAATGGGAAGAATTACCTAACGTTAAGCTTTAAATTTAACTTTAAATTAAAATTAAGAATACCTTCTATGTAGAAATTCAAAACCAGAAATTACATGACTATCTGCATCTTTGTTTCTATTAAAATAACATTTCTGAAATGATGCACTAGGAGTTGGAAATAAACATCACTAAACATTTGCAGGACTATGTTATACAATTATTTATCTAATCTGAATTCTAATGATATTTCAGTCCTATTTCTGAAAATATCATATTTCTATTTTAAGATCAATGTCTATGAGGAAATATTTTCAAAGGAAATATTTGCGTTAGGTTCAGTTGGATCAAAACAAGGCTTTCCATAGTAGACTGGACACAAGTTCAACATTAATTCTAAAGCTCACAGTTTATTTATTATGTTATGGGAATCTTGAAATCATATAATGAACACAGAGATATAGCCTATTTTAAAACAAAAGTGTTTTTTTAAGTTAATAAATTCCATCAAATATAGTTTTCTTTAGTCAACAGCAGGAATCAAAAATTGCAAATCAATAAAAATGACTAATTTTTTCAACAGGAAAACAATTTTTTCCATTTTCAAGCATGTACATGTATGAAGATCTATTGCTGTTATTCTTGCTGTTATATAAAATAACCGCTTCCCTGTTTCTGTCTGACTGAAGGTGGTTTCACTCTAAGCTGCTGGTCTTCCCCATTCATTCTGAAGCCACTTTCAGATTGAGTGGAGTGGATTGGCAGTTCAGTTTGGTTTGTGGGCACTACAAAATCTGATCAGTTATTCCCTTACTTTGTGCTTTTCCCATCTGTGAAAGGAACTCAAATCTTGCTTGTTGCTCTTGAATGGATTAATCTATCAGTATCTACCTTTCCCTTTGAGGGATAATTTCCTTTCCATGATCCTGACATTACTTGACTTTCCCAGATCTTTCCACATCTATGGAGATTCTCAGTAATCCAAGTCAAGGTTGTCCCAAAGGTGCTTTTTCAAGGAACAACTGGACTTTCTTGTTTTTTCTTTGAAGATGTTTCATTTCTATCCAAGAAGCTTCTTCAGCTCTGACTGGATGCTGGGGAATGGATACACATAGATATTTTCACAACTCATCCCCAGCCTTCTCATACTAACACAGATCTTTTTGTTTTTGTGTTAGGATCTCATCACTGCTCTGATGCTACAGTAATCAAATAAACAGAGAATAGGTTGTTCTTTGATTCATCCATTCCTGCACTCAGAAAGTGTCAATGGCCCATACTGGTGATGGGCCAAGGAGAAAATGTGAATCTGCCCTGAATGAAGATGAAGAAACTAGACAGCAAGTCATCATTAGAGTGCTTAATGGCAATTTATCAATAGGATTGTAGCAACTGGACTTTCTTCATGAGGATAGTTTCCTGATAATTTAGTGTATTATTTGGCAGTACAATGGAAAGTTATCATCTTAACTGTTTTTGAGACGAACATATATTTTAATTCTTAAATTAAACTTTGAGTTGCTTTTCATTTTTATATTTCTTAAACTTGAAAGCAAAACTTTTAATATTCAGGCTCACTATGATGGCTCACCTGATAAGATTATAATGTCCTTTTTCTCCAAAAGGGATTCTTATTGCATCTTATCTCATCACATCTTCTAACAATAACTCCTGATTGAAAAATGTTATAATCCACTGTGATGCATTCTGTTCAGTTGTTATCCCAAATAAATCTTGAGCAAGTCCTGATACTGTACAAGAAGATATCAAGGCTTATATCTTTGGCTAGATGTTTAACTATTAGTTTTCCTGGTTTTTTTTTTTTAGTAGTGGAAGATTATTGAGAGATGAGTATTAATACGGAACAGTCTAATGAAAATTTAAATAATTCCAATTACTGATCTAGTTAATTGATCAGTAATTAACCTACATTAAGAAACTACATTTTTTTTAGTAAAAGGCAGTTGAGTTGTATCATCTAATTTTTCATACACTTTAATATTTTAAATAATTAAAAGGGATTTAGGTTATGTTTGGATTGCTTGAATTTTTCTTTTCTTTTTTTAATAATAATTTTTATTAGTTTAAAAATACAGAGATAAAAATGAATACAAACTAAGAAAAATATAACAAATAAAATTAAAAGATAAAAAGTTCAGTGAGAAAAAGCAAATATATATATAACGAGATATATCCAAAACAGCCTGATTTTCATATATGGATGTATGTAATGTAAATAATACTACAGGAAATTGTCTTACTATTATTTCAAAATATTATCCCAAACAATATGGCTTCTTAGTCCATTTAAAATCTTGCCAAAATCAATATTCCAATCATCCTTTTGCTGCTCATTTTCAAATAAAGTTGTTTTTTTTTAGTTTTAAAATCATATAAAACTTTTTCCTTATGGGTTAAACAAAATCATCCAGTGTAATAAAGCCTGTCCTTTTGAATGCCCTTAATATATATATAAAAGCAATTTACAATCAATTTCCAGTAAAAGCAATTAATAAAAGTGGACATTCTCTCCCCCAGTGTCCTTTGAAAACTCTGTACTGTGACTTAGCTAAACTGACTCACCCAGCTACTCCCAGAGCTCTGAAGTCTGGGTGAGATNAGATGATATTTTCTGTGCCCAGCTGTTACTAAATACAGAAAGCAATAACCCTTCAGAATCTTGACACAAATAGTGTCATTAATGATTTTTTCAAGTAATCATCTTTTTTAAAAAAAATGATATAAACTTGGTAATAATTCCCTATGCACATTTTTCTTTGCTTATCTACTTTAAACTACTTTAGCAGAATTATCGTGTGGGGGGGGGTTTGAAGGGTTGGTACAGGGTGTTGCTGCTGCATTTGTTTTCATAAAGACATAACTTCTCAGTAACTATTACGCCAATCAGTATGATAAAACATAATAAAATACTGTATTCAGACTCAACTATTCTGTTTCTTGTAAAAATGCCATTTCTTTGAAAGATATTCCGCTTAGTGACACTTGAACATAGAATAGAAACAAAATGAAAGCTTTATTTTACTAACTGAAAATCTATTAATTTGCAGCAAATTATTCTCCCGCCCCATCAAAAAAAAAAGGAGGATAAAATTAACATGATAGAGGATATATGAATCCCATGTTTTAACATTCATCTGATTAACATTTAGCTTTTAGATCTGTTTTTCTCTTTGGTTGATTTCTTATGCATACAAAATTTATTTGCAGCTAAGGTTTGTTGTTTTAAGATACACAGAATTCTAAGAATGCTGAATGTAAAAGACTGGGCAATGTATCACTTTTCAATAGGGTGGCCTTGCAGACCACAATCCCTTGTATCTAACTATGACACATGTATCTCCTGGCTACAATCATTTTCCTTTGTCCCCATGATGTTTTCATCTCATTCCCAACCCACAGGTGAAGAAACCTTAAGTTATCCTTAGCTATCCATATAAGCAGTATATTTCCTGTTATTTGGACAGCCACCAAGGATGGCTTCAAGGTATGCAAACTCTGTTAGGCTTTGTCAGCTATGACTTTGGAGAAAGACAAACTTGATGTGTGATACTTTTGAGGAAAAACGGAATAAAGGCAGAATGTGGGTTGGCAGTGGGGATAAAATAAATGCATGGTGGCACAGTTTTTGCCAACTCAAAGATAGGTGAGAAGCACTCTCTATTAGTGTGGGGGGGAAGGCCCTTAATCTTTTACAACAATAAAGACTACAATAACACTGAAAGATTATTCAGTATAGCATTCCCATTAGCATTTGTGAACTTAAGAGTTTAGAAATCAGGCCCCCTTCAGCATAAACCTTCACCTGCCCAAATAGGAAAAACACTATTCATAAATATTAACCAGGTATATTGCAAGTATATAGCAATCCCAGTATCTGTCTGATGTTAATTACTCAAAGACAGAATTAAGGAAATGTTGAAGCTTTTCAACAGGCTGATTCATATAATGTTAGTGAACAATCTGCCTGATTTTGGTTTAGTGTATCATGAAAAGCCATTGTGGTTCAGTTTAATATGTTGTTTAACATTTCGATTAGTCATATATCCGCGCAATGTATTAGTTCACTTATATTCTGGAGATAATCGGGAGTTTTCTTTGTCTCTTATGAAGGTGATGTTTGATGACTGGGGTAAAACACCAATACAATCTTTAGAAGTTAAGTTTGAGATTTTGGGGAAAAATGGATAAAAGACTGGACAAGAGTCCAGAGGAAATTAAACAAGGATAGGATAGAACTTTTAGAGAAGAAAAGCCAAAAACTAGTTATTTTGTTTTAAAAAGAAGGCTGGACAATTTGGCTATGGTGGAACTCAGACAGAAGGAGTTTTAGGATTGTTCTGGAGTATCCTTCCAAAAATATATGGAAAGCTAACAAAGCTAATGTTCAGGCATTAGCTGATTTACTGATCTCACAAGACAAATGAGTGGAGGGAGAAGTAGACAAAGTCTATTGCATACATTCATGTTTTGCTGCAATAAACAACAAAAAAATGCCTTGGTACATTTTCTGAGAAAACAAAAAAAAATTTTTTACAAATGACAAGTTGTTTCACAGTTTGACAGAATTTCAGATAGGGAAATTAAACTTAATCAAATTACCAGTCTTATTTTTATACAATGGACAACCTGTCCTTAGTAGATACTTGGAGAGTATGGTACTTCTAGGGGATAGACTTATTTGTCAGAATCTACATAAAAGAAAGATATTGGGATTTCAGTGAAAGAAATGTCATCCACAGAAATGAGATTTACAGTGTATGTAAAAACAACTGCCATCCAGAAATCTTCCAAACATTATCATATGGGCATTTACTTGAAAGTTCTATTAATCACATTCATTTTTTAATTCAGATGAAGAACGTGTTCATGTAAACACCAGCATTATTCACTATTTTGCATCTTGTGCACAGGCAGTGGTTACTTGTTTGTGTGTCTATGAAAAACATTAGTTAGAAACCACTGAATCTCCTAAAGTGTGTTCAAAATGTTCATGTATATCTGGAATCATAAAAACCTTCTGTTGTTTCATGTTGTTAAAATCTTTGTAATGTAGGGAGACAAACTAATATTCAATATAACCTGTATACAATTTAAAAGGCAGAAACCTGCATTATTTTTTGTCAGATTTATGAATGAATAATAAACCATTTATTTATTATTTCATTAATTATTATTATTTGATATATTTGATGAACAGTTATCTGATTGTCACAGTAATAATTAATTAATTAAAATTCCAATGCCCTTTCTTTTATTTACCTTTCATTATCAAAATAAATAGAGTATTTGCTGAAAATCTCTATTCTTTAAAAGAGAGTATGCTAAAAAAATTTTACCTTGTTCTCAGTTTGCCTGCGAATTTCTTTAGAATTTGTTTTGTTGGTTACTACATGTTACAACATAGCAAGAAGTAGTGTTGTTTTCTAAGGTGACCAACTTTTTTCTCTTGTAAAATTTTTTATTTTTTGTAAAATATACACCTTCCAATATACACAATACATTAACTTTAGCTTAGTGACCAACTTTTAGCTTAGTGACCAACTTTTTTAAAATGAAAAGGAGGACACAAATAAATTGAAGAAAAAAATATCGTAAAAGCTGGTTCGGCCCATGGAAGGTCAACCACCCGCCGCGCCCCCGCCCGCAGCCGCCCCACCAGCACTGCTGCCCCGCCCTGTAGAGCGGGCCCCATGGCTCCCAAAGCACCAGCCGTGCCGGCTCCGGCCCCGGGGGGCAGCCCGCTGTCGACACACCCCGCCTGCAGCCGCCCTGCCAGCACCACCGCCCACCCTGCGCAGTCCTGTGTAGAGAGGGCCCTGCGGCTCCCACAGCATGGGGGGCAGCTGGCCACCGCCGCCCCTCACACCCCCGCCCGCAGCACCCCTGCCGCCCCTGCCTCTTGCGCCCACAGCTATTATTGCCCTAGCAGAGACAAAGATCAAGAGAAACTTACTGCTCCAGTCTCCTCCAGGTATCTTTGGAACTAACTAGGAGATGGTGTAGCTGGGTAGCAGGGAGAGGTGCTAAGTTCCTGCCAATTCACCTTCGCTGCAGACAACTTGCATGTGCAAAGTTTGCCAGCTGGGTGTTTTGGCGCGCTCAGCAGCAATTCCTATTGGCTTTCGAAAGCCAACAGGGGGAGTAGCACAGCTCATGCAAAAGTTGAAAAAAAAACCATAAAAAAAGGTGCTGGAACGCCGTTCTGTGCGTTCTATGAGAAAAAAAAAGACCTGCAGATTAGTCTTCAAATATCAAAAAGGAGGACATGTAGGAGGACACTTTTCGAGGGAGGACAGAGCTTACAAAAGGAGGACTGTCCTCCCTAAAGGAGGACGGTTGGTCACCTTATGTTTTCAGGTACACCATTTTCTGCTATTTATCTGTCTACTTGAATGCCTATGTTCATCTGCCTGAAAAATGGCTTTCTGGGAATTTATTTATTTATTTATTTATTTGATTTGTACCCCGCCCTTCTCCTTATCGGACTCAGGGCGGCTAACAGCCTTATAAAACCCATATTACAATAAATATCAATTTAAAACCAGATTAAAAGGAGATATTTGTAGTGGCCTAATAATTAAAATTTCCCTTAAAAACCCCACTAAAATTCCCTAGGCCAATCCCGCTTGTTGGAAAAGC
>NW_015392250.1:0-3757 GCF_001527695.2 Protobothrops mucrosquamatus | reverse complement strand
AACCAAGGAGCCAGTTGAGATCTGCGCCGGGTCAGAGGCCGCAAAGGCACGACTCGGTCCAGTGCCGCGGCAGCGGCTACTTCCCAAGCCGCCGCCTGATTTTCCGCCGAGTCGTGAACTAGATCCTCTGGATATGGCCCAAGCTCCGTCAGGAACCTCTCAGGATCCATCAGGCGCCTGGGACGGAACCATCTACGCGGTTCCGTCTCCCTGCGGTGGGGGGGAGCGGTCCGGAAGTCCATCTTCAGGAGTAAATGATCTGACCATGACAGAGGCTCAGTAATTACCTCCCCTGTTTCCAGATCATTTTGCCACTGGCCGGAGACAAAAATTAGATCCAGTGTGTGTCCTCCTATGTGAGTGGGGGCATGTACTAATTGGGTCAAGTCCAAGGCCGTCATGGAAGCCAAGAATGTATGGTATGTTCTCTCTGGATTTATTAAACTGCAGGAAACTAGAGAAGCTGCAGACTGCTGAGGAGTTAGGGCTAGGGTTATATGGATTCCTTACTCATATGGATTCCTCAATGTGCCCAGAATTAAAAAAAGGGTGCAAAAACTCATATACCACCGTAAGAACTAGGAGGAGAAAAATCAAAACAATTTATTTTTCATTCTACTGGAATAAATAGTTGAGAGTAGAGGGTAAATGGTCATTCCATTTCAGTGGGGATCTGAGATAAGGACAAGTCCTTGTTTTGACTTATCAAAATTCTGACTTCACACCAGATTACATCATTCTGTCTTTAGCAGAGAAGACACTTAAAATAACAAAACCACGAAGGCAATATTGCATTAGCATGTCTAGTTCTTTGCAGCCACCTGGTTACTATGGTAACCCTGCTTTTCTAGAACTCCTCATTTTGGACGTAGTTTTTATTCCATTTTCTATCACATGCCATCTAATACATTTCAAATTATTTCACCCCAGAGAAGATGTTTGGGCAGTGTGGTTCTATTCTCTTAACTAGTCTGATGTATTCTGTGTCCTGTTCATATGTGACCCAAAAGCTTTCAGATGGGCGGTACTGTATAATAGGATAAACACAATTCAAAGAGAATGAACAATGTGAAAAAAGTGTAACTGCTTAGAATCTTTTTTTCCATGATACATTTTCAGTTTAGTTATCTGTCTCTATTGCAAAAATTTTACCTAATTGGGAAGAGTAAATTATACTGAGCACTCACAAAGGCATTTTAAGACTGTTATACCGACTTTCTTAAATAACATATAACAATAGCCTGTAGAAGCAAGAAAGAACCCCCACATTAGAAAGAGCTGCAAATGAAAAACAAAGTATGTATGCCCATCACAATAACACCATTTCTGTGGCATTTTATTGGGCTACATCAAATCTAGGACAGATTTTGAAGACAGAGCCAAGTCATTTTTGGTCTCCAAAAATTGACTGTTTGAATTTAAGGGCATGAAATATAGTATTTCAGTTCCCTTCTAATATTTACCTAGCGTTTATATTTACCTAGCATTTACCCAGCATCATCACCAGATGGATCCATAGCTGGCTGACCGGCCGTACTCAGCGTGTGGTTCTCAATGGAGGGAAGTGTGTAGTGGGGTGACCCAGGGCTCTGTTCTGGGCCCAGTGCTCTTCAACATCTTCATCAATGATTTGGATGAGGGGATAGATGGGGAACTCATCAAATTTGCAGACGACACCAAGCTGGCAGGAATAGCCAACACTCCAGAAGACAGGTTTAGGATACAGGAGGATCTGGACAGACTTGAACACTGGGCGCTATCTAACAAAATGAAATTCAATGGTGAAAAAAGTAGGGTTTTACATTTAGGCAAGAAAAACCAAATGTACAGATATAGTATAGGGAGTACCTTGCTCAATAGTAGTAACTGAGAAGAATCTCGGAGTCCTAGTGGACAATCACTTAAATATAAGCCAGCAGTATGCTGCAGCTGCCAAAAAAGCCAACACAGTGCTAGGCTGCATTAACAGATCATGCGAAGTATTAATACCACTCTACAATGCCTTGGTAAGGCCACACTTGGAATACTGCATCCAGTTTTGGTCACCACAATGTAAAAAAGATGTTGAGACTCTAGAAAGAGTACAGAGAAGAGCAACAAAGATGATTAGGGCACTGGAGGCTAAAACATATAAGGAACGGTTGCTGAAATTGGATATGTCTAGTTTAATGAAGAAAAGGATGAGGGGGGACATGATAGCAGTGTTCCAATATCTCAGGGGCTGCCACAAAAAAGAGGGAGTCAAGCTATTTTCCAAAGCGCCTGAAGGCAGGACAAGAAGCAACGGATGGAAACTAATCAAGGAGAGAAGCGACCTAGAACTAAGGAGAAACTTCCTGACAGTTAGAACAATTAACCAGTGGAACAACCTGCCTCCAGAAGTGGTGAATGCTCCACCACTGGAAGTTTTTAAGAAGAGACTGGACAGCCATTTGTCCAAAATGGTATAGGGTTACCTGCCTGAGCAGGGGGTTGGACTTGATGACCTCCAAGGTCCCTTCCAACTGTATTATTATTATTATTATTATTATTATTATTATTATTATTATTATTATTATTTACAAAAACAAAACAAAACAAAACACCTCAACAGGAAGGATTAGGGCTTCATTTTTTTTATTCAGCAATTGGCCTGAAAACAACAATACAAATGCAGTTCTGTCTCAGGTATGCTTTAATTTTTTTAAAGTGATTTCTGACCCTATTAACTAAAGGCCAATTTGGTATTGTTATTAAGGTCCCAGGCTAGAAACCAGAAAACTAAGTGCTATAACCTGCTTTGAGACTGGTGGCTTTGTATTATCATTCTCTTCCAGCTCTCAGAAGAAGTCAAGCCATTTCCAAAAAAGTTGCCATGCCTCAAAAAAAAAAATCCTCACATGGACTTGTCCAGTTAATCACAAAGAGTCAAAGAAGACTTGAAAGCAAATACACACACAAAAGTATTAAACTACTGTCTGCAATCTGAAGATAGCATCAGAGTTTTTCTGACAAATGACAGGCATTGATATTTGGCTGAATATCTCAATTTATATTTAGCCCATCTGATTTCTTCAGTTAAGTTGGGGGAAAGATGTTTTTCAAACCAGAGAAGCTTTCCTTAGTGTGCTACTAATTTATATATCTCAAGATAGAAAAAAATAATGTTTTAGTTTATAGAGATTTTTTTTAAAGTTATGTTCGATATGCCTGAAAGAATGCCCTCCCACTCCTCTCCCAACACAAATTGTTCTTCTTCAGGCAGTAATATACTATAATTGGGTCTGGAATGACACAGCATAAATTTTCTGTGCTGAAAACTTTTTTTTACTACAGGGTTGATAAAAGTTGATTTTGTTCACAGAGAATCACCTAAAGGCTCAGACTCTATTGCATTTATTCAGACAAGACATTATAAAATAAATTTTGAGCAAATGTCTAAAGTGGGTGTTTTTTTTCATTGCCTGTGTTTATTACACCAGGGAAAAGAAATTCCTCCGCACATCCAGGGTCCTGATACTCCTTACCATAACTACTGTTTTAAATATTCAGTATAATGAACAATTATCATGGAATAGTACAGTGGTTCTCAACCTGTGGGTCGGGACCCCATTTGGGGTCGATCGACCATTTCACGGGGGTCGCCAAGCAAGGCTGTCCGCCATTTTTTCCCCCTTTTCCGGCGGGTGCCTTACCTCCCTTGGGCTGGGCCAGCTGGTGGTCGGCCTGCTCCGTCTCTGCCGCTTGCCAGCTACGCCTCGGCCGGCGCAGGGGGCGG
>NW_015392249.1:0-19312 GCF_001527695.2 Protobothrops mucrosquamatus | reverse complement strand
AAGCCTGCTATTTCTTGGTTCAATCTCCCTTAATTTGCTGAGGAGGCACAAAGCCATTCCTTTGTGGTCCAAGTAGAAAAGAATAGAATAGAGCTGGAAGGGACCTTGGAGGTCTTCTAGTCCAGCCCCCTGCTCAAGCAGGAGAACCTATACCATCTCAGACAGGTGATTGTCCAGTCTCTTCTTAAAAATTTCCAGGAGTAGAGCACCCACGATTTCTGGGGGTAAGCTGTTCCACTGGCTGATTGTTCTCACTGTCAGGAAGTTTCTCCTTAATTCCAGGTTACTTCTTTATATATAGATTTGAAATAAATGGTAAAGGATATCCTATTTGAGCAGGGGGTTGGACTAGAAGACCCCCAAGATCCCTTCCAACTCTGTTATTTTGTTATTCTGTTAAATATCTTTAAAACAGCGGAAGAATAAAGACTCACACTTCTCAGTTTCCAATCTTGGGCTACTTAACTTGACAATGTTAAAGGGAAAACTTTGCCCTTGTTATGCTGTACAGGTAAACCTTGATTTAGGATGACTGAACCCAACATGCTAAGCAAGACATTTGCTAAGCGATTTTTTGCTCCATTTTACAACCTTTCTCACCACCGTCGTTTAAGTGAATCCCTGCAGTTGTTAAGTTAATAACATGGCTGTTATGTGAAACGGGCTTCCCCCGTTGACTTTGCATGTCAGAAGGTCACAAAAGGGGATCACGTGACCCCGGGACAGGGCAACAGTCATAAGTACATGCCAGTTGCCGAGTATCCCGAATTTTGTGCACATGACTGCAATGGTCGTAAGTGTGAAAAACGGTCATAAGTCCCTTTTTCAGTGCCATGGTAACTTCGAACACTCACTAAACAAATGATTGTAAATTGAGGAGTATAGTTTTCCATTTCCATTGTATTTTATTGGCGCTATTAAATTATTGAATGTTTACCCTGTAGCTGAACAGAGCCCGTGGGCCTTTCCTTCTGTCATTTTAATCTATAAACCTACTTGAGGAACTGAATAAAAAATGAAGCCAATTGTCACCTGTTCAGCACTTTCCTTCCTTATGCCCAATTAACATTTACCATTTTCACTTCCTGGGGTTTATCAGCACTTCATCAATAACGAAACTAATGAACGGTTAACCGGATCAGGATGTCTGTTTATTTCAGTGCTCCATCACTGGAGATTTTTTTAAAAAGAGACTGGACAGTCACTTGTCTGAAATGGTATAGGGTCTCCAGCTTGTGCAGGGGGATGGACTAGAAGACCTCCAAGGTCCCTTCCAGCTCTATTCTGATTGACTGAATCTCCCAAAATTGTTTAATTTTCCATTTATATTTTAATTTTCTTTTCACCAGTAACCAGTGTTGACTTCCAGTTTCTGGCACACACACAAAAAAAAGCCCAGGTTGGACAATAGATTTGCTTAACGACTAGGGTGTTCACTTACTAACCGGCAGCTTTCGCTTAATGACTGCCACAAAAAAATATCCTAAAATCAGGTCAATCACCTGGATGCCTCGACTCGTGACTATCGTGCTATAAAGCAGAAATTCCAGGCTCCATTACTGTCGTAAGTCAAGGACCACCTGTAGGAACGTTTTGTATTTAGGAATAAGCAGGAAGAGAGACAATTTTTTTGATAATACCAAACCGCTCAACCTAGCAAGGAAGGTTGGCCCACACAATTGCATCTGCCAACGTGACTTTTTAAATGTCCCTCCACGAGTTGCAGTGGGATAAACAGGGAAATAACGTACAGGGCAACAATTAATAATAACAAATTCAGATTGAATCAGAGCTGGGGACACAAGAAGAAAAGCAAGCAAGCTTGGGACTTTTTCTAAGCTCCATCGCCAGGATACTTACGGCTGAGTGAAGTCACGCGTGATGAAATCCGAACTCTTGAAAAGCAGGAAGATATCGCTGAGGGTGTTGCATTTCAGGGAATTATTCATGGCGATCCAGTAGGCATCCTAAAGAAAACAGATTTATTCCAGACATGCCATAATTGCCTATTCCAGGCTAGCATTTCCACAGGTAAAAACACCGTGAAATCGGAGCTTGTGCTGATCCAATTTCCAAAAACTGCTTTGGAGTGCACGAGAGTGCAAACATAGCTTGTGGGTGCAAGTGACACTGAAAAGAGCTGTGCCTTTTTCTCTCCGTGGGAACTGGGTGATTACAGGCAATCCTCAACTTACTACAGTTCGTTTAGTGACCGTTCAAAGTAACATCACTGAAAAAGGGACGTATGACCATTTTTCACACGTACTATCATTACAGCACCTCCTCCATCGTCATGTGATCAAAATTCAGACTCTTGGCAAATGACTCCTATTTATCACTATTGCAACATCCCGGGGTCGTGTGATCCCCTTTTGCAACCTTTTGACAAACAAAGTCAATGGGGAAGCCAGATTCACTTTACAACCGTGTTACTAATTTAATAACTGCAGTGATTTGACTTACGACCAATCGTTTAGCAACCATTCAGAGTTACCACACTGAAAATGACAACACCAAGCTGGCAGGAATAGCCAATACTCCAGAAGATAGGCTTAAGATACAGGAGGATCTGCACAGACCTGAACACTGGACACTATCTAACAAAATGAAATTCAATGGTGAAAAAAGTAAGGTTCTACATTTAGGCAAGAAAAACCAAATGTACAGGTATAGTATAGGGGGCACCTTGCTCAATAGTAGCAACTGTGAGAGGGATCTCAGAGTCCTAGTGGACAATCACTTAAATATGAGCCAGCAGTGTGCTGCAGCTGCCAAAAAAGCCAACACAGTGCTGGGCTGCATTAACAGAGGGATAGAATCAAGATCACATGAAGTGTTAATACCACTTTACAATGCCTTGGTAAGGGCACACTTGGAATACTGCATCCAGTTTTGGTCACCACGATGTAAAAAAGATGTTGAGACTCTAGAAAGAGTACAGAAAAGAGCAACAAAGATGATTAGGGGACTGGAGGCTAAAACATATAAGGAACAGTTGCTGGAATTGGGGATGTCTAGCTTAATGAAGAGAAGGACGAGGGGGGACACGACAGCAATCTTCCAATATCTCAGGGGCTGCCCCAAAGAAGAGGGAATCAAGCTATTTTCCAAAGCGCCTGAAGGCAGGACAAGAAGCAACGGATGGAAACTAATCAAGGAGAGAAGCAACCTAGAACTAAGGAGAAACTTCCTGACAGTGAGAACAATTAACCAGTGGAACAACCTGCTTCCGGAAGTGGTGAATGCTCCAACACTGGAAATTTTTAAGAAGAGACTGGACAGCCATTTGTCTGAAATGGTATAGGTTGAGCAGGGGGTTGGACTAGATGACCTCCAAGATCCCTTCCAATATTATTATTATTATTATTATTATTATTATTATTATTATTATTATTATTATTATTATTATTATTATTATTATTATTATTATTATTATTATTATCATCTTTTATTCATTAAACATGAACCTCAGTCAACTGAATATTCAAATTGGCTGGCGCTGATGGTTGACACGGGTTGCTACCAGCATCCTAGGTATATTATTATTATTATTATTATTATTATTATTATTATTATTATTATTATTATTATTATTATTACCAATCCTCGCACTTATGACCGTTGCAGCACCCCCATAGTCACGGGATCAAAATTCAGATGCTTCGCAAGTGGCTCATTTTTATGACGGTTGCAATGTCCCGGGGGTCACGTGCAGGATTCACCTAAGAACTGCAGTGATTCGCTTAACAAGCGTGGCATAGAAGGTTGCAAAACTGGATATAATTCACTTAACTTCCTTGATTGGCCACAAAAATCCAGGTCACTACTGAAGTTAAGTCGAGTATTACCTACGCTGGAAGTTCACTTTCGGAAGTTCATATCTAGATTTGTCTGCAAGAGAATCAGAGCGATGTGTCCTTGTTTAAGGCTTAACAAAACTCACCCGGAGCAACTTCAGTGAAAAACAGGAATTCAAACGCATTAAAAAAAAACAACTAGAAAAGATTGGATTAAAATATGATTGTGTTGGGTTCTTTGGAAGCAGCTCTTATTATCGGTTTTGCAAGAAGCAGCACTTGATGTACGGCAATAAAGCTAACAATTTAAAGAGCAAAGAAAAAGCCACTTGCTTGTTTATATACATTACAAAAGACTCAGCAAGTGCCCACTTAGTCCTTTCAAGGCCCCGGTTGTTATTTGCGCTCTCTCAAAATTTATTCCCGCTGAAGGCAATCAGGCTCCCATCTAAGGGAGCTTTGGACGGTATCCTTCAGGCCAAATTAATTGCCCAATTTCTTTAGAAGTCTCTGTTCTACGTGGCAATAACTCATTCCGGAGGTTGTTAAGAGGCCAAACGTTTAAACTTGCCCCTAAACCTCATTAATGCCGCTGAGAATGTACAAGGCGACCGGCTGATTTATGCTTGCCTCTGTGGTAAATTGAGATTGCGGCAGATTAGCCCAGCTGGATCCTTTTGAACCACACAAGAGATAGCACCATTGTGGCATTATCCATCTGACCTTAACTTTCTTTTGAGGAACTTTCTTGAACAGTTGAAATGCATCTTTTACATTTAAGCATGGGTAATCCTAGGCCAGGGGTAGGCAACCTCGGCTCTTTTATGACTCGTGGACTTCAAGTCCCAGAATTCCTGAGCCAGCATGGCTCAGCTTGGAAACTCTCCCTTTTCCCTCAGCATGGCTGGCTCAGGAATTCTGGGAGTTGAAGTCCACGAGTCATAAAAGAGCCAAGGTTGCCTACCCCTGTGACCTAGACCAGGGGTAGGCAACCTCGGCTCTTTTATGATCTGGGAGTTGAAGTCCACGAGTCATAAAAGAGCCAAGATTGCCTACCCCTGTGACCTAGACCAGGGGTAGGCAACCTCGGCTTTTTTATGACTCGTGGACTTCAACTCCCAGAATTCCTGAGCCAGCATGGCTCAGCTTGGAAACTCTCCCTTTTCCCTCAGCATGGCTGGCTCAGGAA
This sequence comes from Protobothrops mucrosquamatus, assembly GCF_001527695.2. NCBI lineage: Eukaryota > Metazoa > Chordata > Lepidosauria > Squamata > Viperidae > Protobothrops > Protobothrops mucrosquamatus. The sequence continues at coordinate 14,326 of NW_015392249.1, read as the reverse complement.
TTCTGGGAGTTGAAGTCCACGAGTCATAAAAGAGCCAAGGTTGCCTACCCCTGTGACCTAGACCAGGGGTAGGCAACCTCAGCTCTTTTATGACTCGTGGACTTCAACTCCCAGAATTCCTGAGCCAGCATGGCTCAGCTTGGAAACTCTCCCTTTCCCCTCAGCATGGCTGACTCAGGAATTCTGGGAGTTGAAGTCCATGAGTCATAAAAGAGCCGAGGTTGCCTGCCCCTGACCTAGACTTACAATCACAGCTGAGCACAAAATGTTTCTTGGCGAGGTATTCATTAAGTGACTTTTGCCTCACTTTACCACCTTTCACGCCACGGATTGTTGTTAAGGGAATCACTGCAGTTGTTTAAGTTGGTAGTAAGGTTGTTAAATGAATCCAGCTTCCCCACTGACTTTGCTTGCTATAAGGTTGCAAAAGGGGGAATCATGTGACCCGGGGACGCTGCGACTGTCATAACTACGAGTCAGTTGCCAAGCGTCTGAATTTTGATCACGTGACACCAGGATGCTGCGACTGTCATAACTACGAGTCAGTTGCCAAGCGTCTGAATTTTGATCACGTGATCCCGGGACGCTGTGACCGTCATAAATATGCGTCAGTTGCCAAGCGTCTGAATATTGATAATGTGACTCTGGGACACTGCGACCATCATAACTACGAGTCAGTTGCCAAGCGTCTGAATTTTGATCACGTGACATCAGGATGCTGCAACCGTCATAACTATGAATCAGTTGCCAAGCATCTGAATTTTGATCACGTGACCCCAGGACACTGCGACCGTCATAACTACAAGTCAGTTGCCAAGCATCTGAATTTTGATCATGTGACACCAAGATACTGTGACCATCATAATTACGAATCAGTTGCCAAGCGTCTGAATTTTGATCACTTGACCCCAGGACGCTGCGACCATCATAACTACGAGTCAGTTGCCAAGCGTCTGAATTTTGATCACGTGACCCCGGGACGCTGCAACCATCATAACTACAAGTCAGTTGCCAAGCGTCTGAATTTTGATCACGTGACCCCGGGATGTTGCGACTGTCATAAATACGAGTCAGTTGCCAAGCATCTGAATTTTGATCATATGACCGTGGGGAAGCTGCAACAGTTGTAAGTGTGAAAACGGTCATAAGTCACTTTTTTCATACGTTGCCGTTGTAACTTTGAAGGGTCACTAAACAAACTGTTGGAAGTCAAGGACTACCTGTGCCATCTAAAAATGAAGTCTCCTATTGGACACTCTATCATCCCCACAAAAAATTAATATATTGATATGGACAGGCTGGTAGATTTTTCATCTCAAGGCCTGAATAAATCTTGACTGAGAATCTGAACAGAACTTGCAGTGCAATATTTGATTCCATCTTCCTTGATGGAAATTGAAGTGTTCTTATATTTTCCTTCTAAAACTGCAGAAGGAATTAAATAATGTTTTTTTTTAAATGCCCAGGGATGTTTACTGCCATAAAGGTTAGAACTGAAGAAGCTTCTTAGACCAGAAGTGAAATGTTTTCAAGGAAAAAAACCAAGAAAGTCCAGTTGCCTTTAGGAAAAGCGCCTTTTGGGACAACAACCGTGACCTGGATGACTGAGAACCTCCACAGACATAAAGTGAAATTGTAATTTACGAGAAAATGTCTCTGAGAATCTTTATGCCAATTTGCACTTAAATTAAATTCATATTACCCTTGGAGCACTCCAGTTAAGCTTTGGAAAAACATTCCCTCCCAAGGAATGGATCGCCTCTTCAACTTTAAGGGAAAATTCAGGAAATTCTGGTGCCTGGAAAACCACAAAAGAGAAACCGTCTCTAGAAATAAAAACTAACACAAAACAGTATTCCAGGAGAAATAACTTTGTATTGCAATTGTTGTATATAAGCCAAATGTTTATAACAACATCTCCAGAACAAGCTCAGCAGAGAGACATTAAACAAATTAGGATCTCAAGAAATACCCCCTCCCCCAATTACTTTATTTTGTAATATTTGGATTTGAAAATTCCGGATTTTCAAATGGTTAACAAATTGTTAACATGCAAATTAATCTGACTGAGGGATCCTTGGTCCTCTCTGAGCTTGGTTGTTTTCTTGCACACGTTTCATTATCCAAACACTGATGATGTTATTATCCAGCACTGATGATGTTACCTAGTTGGGTATTGAAACGTCTGCAAGAAAACAGCCAAGCTCAGATCCCTCATTTCAACCCTGAGCTACAAATTAACCTGATTGCTAAATAGTCATGTTGGACATTGGATGTTGCAAGATAAATGAATGGATTTTTCACAATGTTCTAAATACAGTACTATTCACTTCCATCGATATGTCTGATGTTCATTTCACATTTTCTTTTACGTACACTGGTCTGCTTTAGGAACAAGCTGGGAGCTCATCTTTAATTGCTAACTTAGGAAAAAGTTCACGGCCCGATAAAACTCAAGAAAAATGTTTGGCATTTTTTGCTCTTATATAACTGAGAACTCCTTAGGTTATTAATCTCTCGCAATTAAAAAAATAATTGAATTCAGAGGGACTTACTGTGAGCGTCGCAGTATTTTCATCATCAGACCACTGAAAAAGGAGACCAGAAACAAGTTATTTTTTTGACGGGGATGTGGCAACTGACAGTTGCTTAATTGTGGTTAACTGATAAAGGTAGTTGTGAATAGGTTCAAATGTTCACGCAGATTCTCAGTCACCCAGGTCCCAAAGGTGTGTGGGAAGTCAGCCCCGCAGAGAAGGAAATATTAAAAAGGGCAGAAAAATATATTTCCTCCAAGGATTTTAAAGAAGCAGGAAAGCATGCCCAGTTTTCTTAATAGCACCAGATCTCCCTTCCCCAAGCAGAAACAGTTCTATAGAGATGAAGATGTAAATCCAGGGAGCTAGGAGATTAAGAAGATAAAGACCTAAAATCTACATACCCCACCCAAACTCTAAGAGTCATCAGCCCCAGGGAAGCAGGAAATGACCCTTGGGACATAATAGGATTAACCCACCACCATCCGAATTCCAGAAAGGCACACTCAGACTCAGGTCAAAGTTCATGCCACAGGAACAACTCCAAACAAAAGGCTCCAGAAGGTATAAAAACCCACTTCCTACATGTGCTCAGTCTTTTTTTTTCCCACTTCGCTTGCTGCCAGAACTATCTTCCTGTCTGGCTCTCCTCTCCAATAAACTACAACCTTCTTCCCAAAGCAGTTGCCATGTTTATTCCCAGCTTGGATGAACCAGGATGAAGACTTTTTTTTCCAACAGGTGCTTTTTCAAAAGGCAACTGGATTTTTCTTCTTTTTTTCCTTGAAGAGATTTCGCTTCTCATCACAGAAGCTTCTTCAGTTCTGAACGGTGTGGGGAGGGGAAATGGATGGATTTGTATTCCTTGAACTCATCTGGTCGTTAGCTCTCTCTCTCTGAGCTCTCCTGTGTTCAGAGGACTGCAAGGAAGAATAGAAATCCTCCCATTTCCTCCCTCCCCGTTCCGTCAGAGCTGAAGAAGCTTCTTGGGATGGGAAGCAAAACGTCTTCAAGGGAAAAACAAAGAAAAGTCCCGCTGCCTTTTGAAAAAAAGCTCCTTTGGGAATGGGTTCAAAGCATAAATCATCTCATCCACAAATTAGGGTTTACAAACCACAAGGGTTGAGTTGAGTTCATGCTGATCCACCCCTTTAAAAAGGGGAGTCCGTCTCTAAATCTACAATTTTGCAAACTGGAAGCCCTTTCATTGCACTTCTTAATTTCAGGACAACTGGGATCGGATTCGGCCTGTAGGTAGAAATTCCCAACACAAAGAAAAACAAAAAAACCCCAACCTCCCTAAATACCCTACTGAGAGTGCTTCTTCTCCTTCCTTGTGGATGCTCTAGGTCCCCTTCTGCTTGGTTGACAAAATTTGAAAGAGATGGCCAAAAGTCAGAGCTAGCCCAGGTCAAAAACATGAGCAATGGAAAAGAGGTAAGCTGAAGACTTCCTACTGAAAAATGGGTGTTCTGGACCGTGGTAAACCTGACTAGAGCATGTATCTGTATGTTAGAATACCTGGCATTTATTGGGTTAAGTGCTGTCTCCCTAAGAGATGGCTTATGGGTAATGTAGTTTAGCTAGTCAGCTATATCATGTTAGTAGGTCAGTGGGAGGAATTTCTAAAGGGCATTGCAGGACTTCCTGGACACGAGCCAGATTGGAATGTTCTTTTTCTGAGAGAAGCATGAAGCCATTCGGACACCTCAGTTGGCTTCATTCCAAGCTACAAGCTGGTATGGAGATAGCATTATTTTCTCACCTATGGGAATGAACAGAGATGTATTGTCCAGAAGCAACCAACACAAATGCAAGTATTTCCTCTGAATAAATATATTTCTGTTTTAAAATCATTTCTATTGAGTTTATCTGTCTGACCCAGTTTTACAACGCAATTTAATTCTGGTTGTTAGAACAGTGATAAAATAATGCTACCTCCATACCAGCTTGTAGCTTGGAATGAAGCCAACTGAGGTGTCCGAATGGCTTCATGCTTCCCTCAGACAAAGAACATTCCAACCTGGCTCGTGTCCAGGAAGTCCTGCAATGCCCTTTAGAAACTCCTCCCACTGACCTACTAACATGATATAGCTGACTAGCTAAACTACATTACCCATAAGCCATCTCTTAGGGAGACAGCACTTAATCCAATAAATGCCAGATATTCTAACATACAGATACATGCTCTAGTCAGGTTTACCACGGTCCAGAACAATGGGGGTTGGTGTTTCCTATCAACCAAGACCCTCCACTTGTAGTAGACAGAAACCGGATTCTACAGATCTTGCAAAAGAGGTCAATCAAATTGTTTTGGACTTCCGGTGACCCACAAGGACTCATCCGTGAAGTCTCATGACACATTATAAGAACGATTTTTCCATTGTGATCTTCTGCGATTTGTTATTCTTCCTAGTTTAGACTACAGTCTTAAGAAGTGCTGGTGATCTCCTTGCTAAGTGCTACCTGGGCCACACTTGCTTAGCTTTCTAGATCAGCCAAGGTTGTTCAGGTAGGAAAGGACCAAGAGAGTGTCCACTTGAAGAAAAAAAAGTCTACCCTTTTCATAATTCAGCCATAACTTTAATACTTATGGAAAAGGTAAGGAATTCTAGAATGAGGGCTGATATATCAGAGACAAAGAACAGTTAGAGCAGGGGTCTTCAAACTTGGCCCTTTTATGACTGGTGGACTTCAACTCCCAGAATTCCTCAGCCAGGCACGCTGGCTGAGGAATTCTGGGAGTTGAAGTCCACAAGTCATAAAAGGGCCAAGTTTGAAGACCCCTGAGTTAGAGTATCACAGTTTCTACAAACCACAGCTTCTTCTGCCTCTTCTTCATCGCCACCATCTTCTTGGGTTATTGTTTGGGGATCTTCTCTAAATAAGAAACCAGAAGGTGAAATCTTTGGCTAATCAAATCCTAAAGTTTTAATTTTTATTATGGTAGCCTTTATGAAATGTAATGTCCGAAAAACATCTTTAAAGCAAACAATTCAGAAGAAAGTGATCTGTTTTGACCAATTAATAGTATTTTTTTTTCAATTAAAAGCTATGATGTTCGTATTAAGCAGAGAATTGTTATTGTAGGAAAACGCTCAGTAAGATGATCTAAGATTTGGAGTACGTTTGAAATTGTTGCTTCGTCGAAAACATTTGTTTGGAAGCTGTTTCTTTCTGCCAAAGAAGTGTTGTAAACTACAGGCAGTCCTCGACTTACGACCACAATGGAGCCCAACGTTTATGTCGCTAAGTGAAACATTTGTTAAGTGAGCTTGTCCCATTTGCCACAGTTGTTAAGTGAATCACTGCAGTTGATAAGTTAGTTAAGTGGTTGTTAAGTGAATCTGGCTTCCTCCATTGACTTTGCTTGTCAGAAAGTCGCAAAAGGGGATCACATGACCTCCTGGGACACTGCGACCGTCATAAGTATGAACCGGTTGCCAAGCGTCTGAATTTTGATCACGTGACCAAGGGGAGGCTACAACGGTCGTAAGCGCGAAAAACGGTCCTCAGTCCCTTTTTTTCAGTGCCGTTATAACGTTGAATGGTCACTAAATTGAGGACAACTTGTACTGATGATAGGGTTAGAAACCTTTGCACACATTCAAATTTGCATTCCAGGTTTGAAAAATGTGTGATGCTTCTCTTTGCGCTTTAGAGCAGAGGTCACCAACCTTTTCATGCTGGGGGGCTGGAGCGGAAGGAAGCAGCTGGGAAATTTTTGTGCGCGTGCGCGCGAACGGGGCTGCGTGCACCCACACGGTGCGGGCGGCCCTGTTTGCGCAGGCACACAGGAGCTACCCGCAGCCACTAGCAGCCACGCGCACGTGCAAACTGGCTGTACAACTCCCGTGTCAACGCTGCTAACATTGGATGTTTTGCTTTGACAAGTTAGAGATGCAACCATTTTCTTCTTATGTTTGACTTTTAGAGTTAGATGATGCTGGAGCGGGGAGGAATGTGCATGAGAGTTTAATTAGACATAATAACACTGGACCTAGTGTGAGAACCAAGGTTATTGAAATAAGAGATGATAAGAATTGGGCTGGAGAACTGGAGGGAGAGCCTGCATTTCAAACTAATCGGAGAATGTGATTTATGTTAATTGGAGGAGGGAATTGTGCTTTGATACTGTGTGCTCAGAGGAGGGGAATCCAGTTTTTGGCTTCGATTATGTTAGTGCCGATGCTATGCTTTTCAAATAAAGATTCTTTAAGGTAAACAATGCCTCGAAGTTCTTTGAAGAGTTTCATCTGTCGGAACCATGATACCCCGCACGCGCTAGCAGTTCTATTTGCACAGGTGTTAGCTCCGCGTGCATGCGCAAACGGGTCTGCGGGCACTAGTGTGAGTGGGGGTGAGTGCGCAAACTGGCCAGCCTGTCCCACGGCCCGGTGGCCAGTAGGCTACGGCCCTGTAGTGGGCCGCAGCCCATAGGTTGGGGACCTCTGCCTTAGAGGGTTTAAGTCAGCTTCCATTTCCTCAGAGATTTATTGCGGCACAAATTTTGACCAGCGATGCTTCTAAAGAATTGTATACAGTATTCATATTTTACTCTTGTGTCATTAAAGGCACAATGCTCATAGAAAACAAGACAGAAAAGCTGCCACTGTATTTAGACAGATCACCCATACATAATTGTTTTTAAAATACATCTAAATCTTTAAGTGAATTTTCTTACCTGCCAGAAACCACCAGGGTTCCATCGTCTAGCAAGTAATCCTTTACATTCTGTGGTATTGGAAGAATGACACTAAGACGGAAAAGGATTTAAAAATAAAAATGTTAGAAACCCCGTACATCTGAAGACATGGCAAGGAGAGCTACTATTTTACACTTTGTGTAAATGTCTGCTGCTAGGGTAGTTCAGTTATACAGGTAGTGCTCGATTTAACAACGGTTCATTTAGTGACCGTTCAAAGTTACAACGGCACTGAAAAAAGGGACTTATGACCGTTTTACCACAGTTACGACCTTTGCAGCCTCCCCACGGTCACGTGATCAAAATTCAGATGCTTGGCAACTGACTCATCTTTATGACGGTCGCAGTGTCCTGGGGTCACGTGATCCCCTTTTGCGTCCTTCTGACAAGCAAAGTCAATGGGGAGGCCAGATTCATGTAGCCACCAGGTTCTAACTTATAAATTGCAGTGATTCACTTAACAACTGTGGCAAGAAAGGTCATAAAATGGGGCAAAACGCACTGGAGAAATGTCTCACTTAGTAGGACAGAAAGTTTGGGCTCAATGGTGGTTGTAAATTGAGAACTACTTGTATTAACTGCATTGATACCGGTAATAAATTCTCATGCCAATCCCCCCTAAAAAAAAAAACATTGAAAATGTGAGAGGAAAAAAATAATAAAAGTGTTCGAAATGTAAAACACTACCAAAAGGGGGTTGGACTAGAAGACCTCCAAGGTCCCTTCCAACTCTGTTATTTTGTTATTCTGTTATCGTTAAGCCCAGTTTCTCACTCTTTTTTTTTTTTAAACATCAGCATTTCTTTTCTTAAAAAGACTCACACAACATACAGGTAGTCCTTGACTTATGACTGCTTGCTTAGCAACTGTTCCAATTATGACAGACTGACCAGGGAGCCAATTACGACCCAGATTCAAAGGTGCAATGAATTTTGGTTGCTTGGCAACCAGGCCACATTTACAGCCATTTGCAAAGGCCCGTGGTCACATGACTGCATTTTATGAAAATTTTGCCCCAAATTGGCAGTTACTTTCAGTTTTCAGCAAAACCACACCCGTTAACAAGCCCTTGGTTTCCTTAAAACTATGATATTCTCGTTAACGGCTGCAGCATTCGCTTAACGACTGTTGCGCGACAAGACAGTCGTGACCTACGACTGTCTTGGATATGCTCCATTATGGCCGTAAATCGAGGACTACCTGCATTAGGGGGTTAATCCTGCTTCGTTATGAGAAGGCTTCACTTCTTCGTGTTGTTTTAAGCAAAATAACAAACAAGGCCTCTAGTCTGTCCCTAAAGACTGGCGGATTCTCTCTTGCATACAGAAACCTCATACACAAACTATTAGAAATCTCTAAGGAATTCCCATAAAGTGTTTCAGCAGAGAATTCTATAGAAATAAGCCTCTGTCTAAATGTGTCTATGGGGATTCTGTCATCCAGGTCATGGTTTTCCCAAAGGTGCTTTTTCAAGAGGCAACTGGACTTCCTTTGTTTTTCCTTGAAGACGTTTCGCTTCTCATCCCAGAAGCTTCTTCAGCTCTGACTCCAGCTCAGCTCCTTCCATTCCCCACCAGGCAGTCAGAGCTGAAGAAGCTTCTGGGATGAGAAGCGAAACGTCTTCAAAGAAAAACAAGAGAGTCCAGTTGCCTCCTGAAAAAGCACCTTTGGGACAAGCTTTCTATCTAATTCAAGGCGGAAATTCGTCTCGGGTACCTGCGGATTGTCTGCCTCTTGAAACGAGGATACCAGGAAGAGAACTGACAATTGAGTATCTGTTCTTTCTTCATCTTTACATTCAAAATACGACTGGCAGTTCTGCATGAAAGAAAACAACGCAACTTAACATTTGAAGACGAGTGCAGACAACCATTTTACCCCATTCATTAAAGGCAGAAGGACTGAATAGGGACACTTCGTTTCTTTAACATTTTTACTAAATACTAAATATTTTACTCTGTACTGCAGGTTATCTATGGGAAGGATATATTTTAAGAAGACCAAAGAGACAGAGTAGCTGAGATTTGATTTCCCTAACCAGAGAAATATCCTCAGCTTTCAGTTTTGAACATGTGTATCTAAAAAGTGTGTATTTTCCTTTTGAGTGTCAGGAATTCTGGCAATGTAGCCTTAAGATTCCAGCTGGGGAATTCTGGGAGTTGAAGTCCACAGGTCATAGAGGGGGCATAGTTGCCCACCCTTGTTCTACAGTCACAAAATGACTTGTCTCAATCCCAATCATTGGACCTGTCTTTCAATCCCTGCCACTATGTCAAAGCCATCCACCTAACTACTACTACTACTACTACTACTACTATTACTACTACTACTACTTCTTCTTCTTCTTCTTCTTCTTCTTCTTCTTCTTCTTCTTCTTCTTCTTCTTCTTCTTCTTCTTCTTCTTCTTCTTCTTCTTCTTCTTCTTCTTCTTCTTCTTCTCCTCCTCTTCTTCTTCTTCTTCTTCTTCTTCTTCTTCTTCTTCTTCTTCTTCTTCTTCTTCTTCTTCTTCTTCTTCTTCTTCTTCTTCTTCTTCTTCTTCTTCTTCTTCTTCTTCATCATCATCATCATCATCATCATCATCATCATCATCATCAAGTTGGAAGGGACCTTGGAGGTCATCTAGTCCAACCCCCTGCTCAGGCAGGAAACCCTATACCATTTTAGAAAAAATGGCTGTCCAGTCTCTTCTTAAAAACTTCCAGTGTTGGAGCATTCACCACTTCTGGAGGCAGGTTGTTCCACTGGTTAATTGTTCTAACTGTCAGGAAGTTTCTCCTTAGTTCTAGGTTGCTTCTCTCCTTGATTAGTTGTTGCTTCTTGTCCTGTCTTCTGGTGCCTCCTCCTCCTCCTCCTTCCTCTTCTTCTCCTCCTTCTCCTTTCCATTCATCCCAGAATTATGGACTTCTCGAAAAATTAGGTCTTCACACAATAGGTCCAAAATATAATAATTTGAGCCAAGTCAGAACTCTGATTTAATGTGCTCTATGAGCCATTTGTTGGGGGGTGGGTGGGGGTGGGGGGTTTGGCTATCCATGGTTTTCTCAGGGACCTACTCCAATATCAGAGTTCAAAAGGATCAACGCTTCTTTATTCAGACCATCATGTTGTCCCACAGATTGAGTATAAATTGGTATAAAACCCACAGATTGAACAAAAGACTTCCTAGTTCTGCAAACAGATTATTAATCGGTTATATCTAGTTTTTCTATGTCTAGTTTTTCCTGCCTTAGAAAGCTCATCAACCTTTGACTCCTGAGGTGATACCTTAACTGGAGATTCTTCAAAGCCTCAGCTCATCTTTGGAATTATACTATTATTTCTCCAACTTGGAGAAACACCTGAGAGAAACATAACTAAGGGCTTTCTTGGTGGCTAAATGGAGGTCAGAATAGCTCAATTTCAAAGTGGTCTTTTTTCCTGAAAGATGTTTCCTTAAACATCTGATATGATCTGCTGCTTAGGTCAACTTTGAACATACAGATGCCACTTAATTGTTGTTGTTTTTTCTCATCCATAACTGATGCACAGCCCCCAAATTCCACAAGAAGACAAAAAGGGAAAAACGAGGAAAGAGAACAACAGCTATTAATGAGCAATTTTTTTTTTGCCATTTTAATAGGAATCCTTCACATCAATCTCAAACAATTTTCAGACCTGCCAAAAGAAATTGGCTGGTGGATTTATATCGCACAATATTAAATGTAGCGGCTCTGAATCACATCGAAACAAGATGGGTGGCAAATAAATTTAATAATAAAATACATAAGCAAGCAAGCTAAGGCACCGAGAACTCTCTGAAATTATACACACATACAAACATATATACCTATACACACACACACACAAATACATATACAGTATATATACATACATACAGATATATATGTATATGTGTATCTATGTATGTATGTATATTATATATATACATACACACACATATATTTTATAATTGTGTGTGTGTGTGTGTGTGTGTGTGTGAATTGCTTGTGTGTGTCCAATCATGCCTGGACAATAAAGAATAAATAATTCTCTCTATATATTTATATACGTATATAGTCACCATCAGCTGCTTATTCACATATAATTGGGAAACCTAACACACCCCCAGCACACAACAGCAACAAGCTCTATAACCCAGACACGTGTACGTAGGAATACACGTGTATCCCTATGCATTCACACACTTCCAGCAGCTTCCCCAGCCCCGCACCCGGGTTTGCTCTTCCAGCTCGCTTATTTTACCTGCTACACCATCATCCCAGCTGCTCCTGGAGGAGCCGACCAATCAACGAGCGCAGCAGGCGGGACTTCACGCTTTCTTCTTCTTATTGGCTAACGGATTGTTCTTCGACTAATGAAAAGCCTTGCGTGGTTAGCACTGCCCTCCAAGGAAAGCCGAAAGGCTAGCTTTGTTTGGAGCTGGTAAGTGACAGGCATTTTTATTAACCAATCTGTGATTAAAAAAGTACTCTGTAGGTGGATCTCGGTTAGTCATGTAGAGATAAGTTTACAGAACCTTATAAGAGAAACGTCAGGTTTATTTAACCCTGAGTGCTTTGTTTCTGTTTTGAAACAGAACAAGAATATTATTTTAATTCAACTAGATCTGGACACATATCTTATTTAAGTTAAAAACCGAAATGATAATTACAACAAATAACCTCAAGGAGACATGAGGACGACTCTAATTTTCCTATCTCTAGGAGCCTCGCGCTTCCAAGCGAATGAAAGAGCGGCAGGCGTCCAAAGTCGCTCGCTATGCGCATGCGTGACAGAATCGGTCACCTATAGGGCTCTCCCATCGGACGCTCTCTCCCATCGCTGGCTAGTCGGGCGCGCGAGGGTTCGGCGAGCTTCCTGCTACTTTCAGCCAATCAGCGGAGGGGAACGGACCGGAACGGACCGGAGAGACTCTTAGACTCCTGCCCGGGAAAACGGCGAGCAGAGACGGTTAGAGGCGTCCTCCTGCCGCCAACTCGCGAGTATCGCAAGAGGAGGTGGCTGCAGTTGGGCTGATGCGGGAGCAGAGAGAAATCGAGCATGTGCAGAGTGCTTGTGCTGAGCTCCTGACTTGCACTGCATGCATATTGTTAAGAGTGGGTTGCAAAGTGCAGAGTCTACTCTAACCCATATTATTCAAGCTCAGCAACTTTAAAATAAGTGGATTTCAACTCCCAGAATTCCCCAGCCAATTGGCCAGGGAATTCTGGGGCTTGAAGTCCACTTAAAGTTGCTGAGCTTGAGAAACATGGATTTCTAATGGCACTGGGTAGTTACAGTCTGACTCATTTTCCTTTTATCTTCTATTTTGCAAAATCTACCAATTATCTGCACTCTTTAATAATTAACAAAATAACATTCCTACCAATTAACAAAATAACATTCCCACCATCAATGTTCATTGATCTAATTTAATTCCAGTTGGATAAAAAACACTTTTACTTCCCCAATAATGCTTCACTTTCTCTGTTTTAAACTTTTTAACATCCAATTTCTTTGCCAAAAGTTTTTAAACCTTTTAAAGTTTTTTTTTCTTTATAGTATTAAAGGAACAAGAACAAAAGAAAGGAAAATATGGGGAGAGCTTGCCTTTTCTTTTGCCCTTGCTTGAGACATTAATCATGCAAATGTAATTAATCCATGCATTAATCCATGAATTAATAATATAGACTTAAAAAATTAGAAATTTTAAACAATACTGTGTAAAAGGAAAGAGTGCTTCTTTTTCACTGACAAGCTTAAGCAAAGAACTATTTTTAAAAATTCCATTAAAAAAGTCAGATGAACACCCACTGACAGTTTACAGCTTGGTGGCTTTAAAAAAGATTTTAAAAACAAGAAATAGAGATAATTGGCATCTTTCCCTTAAAAACTAATTGCTCTGAACAAGTTATCTAAAATAATTTGCAGTTTATACTTCATACGAAGCATTAGGAAATTGCTCTTTTATTATTTAATTAAATTAGATACTAATTATAACCTATGAAATGTTGTTATCAGGTATTCTTACCTAACATATCCCATTGATTTCAGTTGAAGTGATGGGTGGTTAATTTGGTTCAAATCAAAGCTTCTACAATCAGCAGGACTTCCAAATTTTCCACTTGTAGAAAGTACCGTTGTATTGTCTACCAGAAGTGATAAACTATCCTGATGCTTAATTTAAACCTGTAATTTATTTCTAACATTTGTCCTTGCCAAAGATTGCCATTAAAGGTTAAACTGACCATATATCATTGATTGATTGATTAAAAAGGACAGTCCTTTATTTCAGAAAGCTGCCCTTTCAAGGACCAATAGATTTATTTTTCAAAAAGTGAGTTTTATCCTTTGTTTTGTCCATTTAACTTATACGAGTGTTATCATTTAATGTATAGTCCTTTTTAATACTTGCTTCTTAGAACTTTATAGCTTCTTATGCTTTCTAGACATTTTTATTAGACTACGTCCTTTTGCAAAGTTTTTCTCAGATTTGCTCTCGAATTTTCTTCTGCAAAGTGATAGACCTAATCACCTACATTTTTTTTTTCTTCCTATCCTTACAAACCTCTTTCAGGTTTGCCCTGTTATTCAGCTGCGTTCTTTGTGTTTTGCAAGAAAATATGGTCACCCTAGCTGTGTCATCGTTCGTCAGAAAAGATTGCTTTGCAGCATTTAATGTGTGCTAAGGGGGTCATCGCTTCCAATAAACAATGGCTACTCAAAAAAATTAAAACCAAGGATATGGACGGCCCTGCTGAACTCAAAACGTTCTAACAAACTTGTAAAATTGATATGAATGGTGGGATAGTTTTCACTAACTAAATCTGGAGCATTCCGAGATTACCTTTGGCTGGAAAAACTTTGCAGGACTTTGTCCTAATGGAAGGTTATTGCACTCTCAATTGTTGTTCAAGAGAGCAGACTGTCCTCTGAAGACCTTAGGTAGTTAGTTACCTTTAGCCTGTCTAGAGTTCCAATCGATGTTATGCAGAGCTGATATTTCTGATTAACCTCGATTAACCTTGATCCAAACCCTCTTATTTAATACAGGTAGTCCTCGATTTACAACCTTAATTGAGCCCCAAATTTCTATGTCTAAATG
>NW_015392248.1:9887-19314 GCF_001527695.2 Protobothrops mucrosquamatus | reverse complement strand
TTAACTACTCCCAGAAAGCACTGATTTACTCACCTTTCAATATGAGAGCTTCTCCCTAGACCAGTGTCCTTGTCAACTTTAAGCTGTGTGGACTTCAACTCCCATAATTCCCCAGGCATGTCATGACATGCCTAGGGAATTCTGCAAGTTGACATCCATACAGCTTAGAGCTGTCAAAATTGAGAAACACTGCCCTAGATGATCTAATACACGGGTGTCAAACTCGCCACGTCACGTGACGTGTCGCGACGTATCGCGATTCTTTTTGCATTGCGGGCAATGGGGTGGGCGCGGCTTCGATATGATGAAACCGGCCCGTGGGCCAGCAGTTTGACACCCCTGATCTAATAGGTCGAGCTGATTCAAGTTGGGGCAAGCATTTCTGTAGGCATCCAAGGACCAAGCCATACACAGTTCGATAGGACACCACCAGCCAATATTGATATTACAGGTTCTCAGTGAAACACACAGGCTGCTGAATTTTGGACTAGCTGTAGCTGCCAAGTTAGCAGCCCCATGGAGAGGAGATGTCGCAGAATTACTAAGCGGTAATGAGGCTTGTGTTGCTGTCGCCAAATCTTCCCACACCAGGTAAGCCAAAATCCCTTCCAGCCATGGCTTCCTTCTGCTGCTTGAATAGGACCCCCAGCTGGCTAGTCTGCCCTGTTCACAGGTGGTGCAAGCCCATCCAGGCATAACTCTGGCACTGATATCAAAAAGGCTTCTATGCATTCTTCTCTCTTCCTCTCCTGTGTCCCACCCTCTCTTGCTTCCCGATAGCAGCTCATCTCTGCACGGCCTTTAATGCAAATCCTGGGGTGAAAACACGCATCCAAGTGATCCTCTACCGAGAGGAGGCTAAACCAGGCCTGAGTATCAAGTTTTCTGCTCCATTAGAGCTGTCCTGGGAGGTATAAATAGACTTACTAATTGCACTGATATTAATATTGCTACAAGTGTTACCAAGTTTCATTACACAGGGAGTGGGATTTGGCTGTGCTGAAAAAACAGTATGAAATCTGGCAACAGAAAGGAACAGGAACAGATGTCTAAGAGGGTCTGTTCCATATGCTTCGTTCGCATGTGCAGGCAGATTTGCAAACTTAGTCGCCTAACTCCACTGCTGGGCAATGCTTACTACACTGCAACTACAAGTAGTCCTCTGCTGTCTACTGTCTGGGGAATTCTGGGAGTTGGAGTCCACAGATCTGAAAGCTGCCAAGGCTGAGACACCATTCTAAGCATTCTAAGCATTCAATGTTGCTGTAAATCCAAAATCCAGCCACATCCCAAATACCATAAAATATATAGGATTCCACATTAAATGCAGAAGAGGCACTGGGACAACTCTGCCTATCTTTCCTGATCCATCTTTCTGCCCAGCAGTAAGTGAATTATGTGACAGCTGGGTATCATGCAGACTGCACAGTGCTAATAACTTACCTGTTTGCAACAGAGGGCAGAATTCACAGGTATAACTCCAAGCCAGGCAGAGAGATGAAAGGGAACAAAAGGGTGGCACGCATGTGTTCTTCGCCAAGCTTTAGCTTCTCATGTGTTTGGAAGTGGTAGTGACTACCCTGAGTAGGTGGTAAGCTTCATGAATGGGTGAATGAGGATATGAAGCAGGTCAAATCAAACTTGAGATAAGGAGTATAAAGAAGTTTTAAAAGGTGACATAATAGCAGTCTTCCAATATGTGAAAGACTGTCACGGGGGTGGGGGGGGTCAACCTGTTTTCCAAAACAGGATAGAATCAAGATCACATGAAGTAGTAATACCACTTTACAATGCCTTAGTAAGGCCACACTTGGAATACTGCATCCAGTTTTGGTCACCACGATGTAAAAAAGATGCTGAGACTCTAGAAAGAGTACAGAGAAGAGCAACAAAGATGATTAGGGGACTGAAAGCTAAAACATATAAGGAACAGTTGCTGGAACTGGGTATGTCTAGTTTAATGAAAAGAAGGACGAGGGGGGACATGATAGTAGTGTTCCAATATCTCAGGGGCTGCCACAAAGAAGAGGGAGTCAAGCTATTCTCCAAGGCGCCTGAAGGCAGGACGAGAAGCAATGGGTGGAAACTGATCAAGGAAAGAAGCAACCTAGAACTAAGGAGAAACTTCCTGACAGTTAGAACAATTAACCAATGGAACAACCTGCCTCCAGAAGTGGTGAATGCTCCAAAACTGGAAGTTTTTAAGAAGAGACTGCACAGCCGTTTGTCTGAAATGGTGTAGGGTTCCTGCCTGAGCAGGGGGTTGGACTCGACCTCCAAGGTCCCTTCCAACTTTATTATTATTATTATTATTATTATTATTATTATTATTATTATTATTATTATTATTATTATTATTATTATTATTATTATTATTATTATTATTATTATTAAGAAGTAATGGATGGAAGCTAGAGAGAGATCCAACCTAGAATTAAGGAGAAATTTCCTGTCAGTGAGAACAATTAATTCGTGGAACGACTTGCCGTCAGAAGTTGTGGGTGCTGCATCACTGGAGGTTTTTAAGGAGAGACTAGACAACCATTTGTCTGGAATGCTTTTGGGTTTCCTGTTTGAGCAAGGGGTTGGACTAGTCACTAGATGATCTCCAAAGTCTTTCCCAACTTTGTTATTCTGTGTTCTGTAAATACAAACATCTGTAAATGCTCTGACTCTAAAAACATAAATCATTTTTGCTCTGCTCTTGAATTGTAAGAGAGAGAGAAAAGTTGAATGTCTATAGCATTTTACATACTTGACATTTAATCTTAAAAGAAGCAATAGTTTATCAATCTCTCACAGTTTGTTCTCTGGGGGAGGGGAAGGGGGGAAGAGAGGGAAGAGAAGGAAGAAAACGCTGCCCTCGTGTGGCAATGAAATGAAATTATCTTGCCTAAAATGAAGATGGAAAAAATGTAAGGAAGTTTCCAAAGGGATGACAAATAAATTAAACTGTATATCAAACTGATCTTCTAAGGGATAATATGAAAGGAGCTGAATCAAATTTTAGCGTTCTATTTTGAATCGTTCCTTTTGTGAAATGTTTCCTATGAAACGCCTTGCTCTAATTTACAATTTTCCAAGGTTTACTATTCCAGGGTTCCCACTATCTTTTTCCTGGATAAGTAGATACATTTCTACACAAAGGAGCAGACTGCAGCAACCCACTGATTGCACTCACACCACCTACATTACCTGAATGTCTTATACAATGTATTGAACCATAAACTAATCAAAAGGGTTGGATCCATTCTCATGTATATACGTACATATACAGTATACATAGCTCACGCAAAAGCCAACCAAGGTTAACTCTAACCAATTGCAAATGCCGTCACTGGGTCTTCAGCTGATCTGTTTAAGTGGACTGTGAAAACAAGAGGCCGTATTGTCAAAGGATTTGTCCCCATGTTCTTTTAATTCTAGCATGAAGATGCCTCCTCAGCTACGTTTCAGACTCTGTTCTCATGTTGTTGCTTCTCCTGATCTCCAGTTCACAGCAGGGCAGCTTAAAGTTGTCTGTAGCAGTTCCATTTTTAAAAGTAGCATTTTCCCTTTTCTCTTGATACAGTTCTTATTGTGAACAAGATCCGTGACACTTCTTCAATGAGGTTCTTGATGATACAATTGGCCATTCCAGCTGCCAAATGTTTCCTCCATTCTGATCCCTGGCCCCCTTTTTGACACCATTTGACACCTATATTCTTTGTAGGTTTAGAAAAAAAATTGGGGTAAACTGGTGGGGAAAAAGCCACCTCTACTCTATTTTCCTGCTATCCCTTCTAATCCTGACAGCTCCTGCTCAAATAGCAAGGACTGGGAAGGGTAGCAAGCAAAACAGTGGATATTTTTGTACTGTACATAGGTGTATCTGTCTTTGATAGAGTGCTTAGATCAGATTCTGGCTGATTTAGAATTTAGTTTTAATAATTTGCAAATTATGTGAGGCTTAGAGGCATTCTTAGAAATAAAAGGGGTGTTTGAAGCCAGCAGTTTACTTCACAGTACACCACCTAAAATTAAACAATTAGCCTTTTAAAATGAGATGGAATGAGAATCTTGTCAAGCATCAAAATAGACATCCATAGGCACTGCACTAGGGATACTGAAGCCAGGCAAATAGTCTCAGATCAATAACTTTGGCTAACTGGCAAATGATGCCATGGATCCTAGTCATAAAAAATGCCTTAGAGTTATGACCCCTTAAATATTGCATTAACCATATCACTTAATATTAATGCTGGTCACTCTAAACCTGGAAATCTATTCAAAATAGGAATTCTGAAAATGTATGTACTCTATGTGTCAGACAATAAATTGAACTGACAATAAATTCACAAAACATATTTAGGATCAATTTGCATTTTGATTCAAATTTCAAAGTTCTGAGCTCCTGAGGGTCCCTTGAAAAGTTCTGCCTGAAATATTGGTTGCTCTTAAGTATGAAAATTTCTTTAATTGTCTTGTGTAACATTATTAAGTTTAGCTTTGATTTATCATACTAAACACATCGACAGCATGGATGAGTTTTACTGAAAAAAATATTAATTTCTCAGCTTTCTAATTTCAAACCTCATGGATATTATTTAACCCTAAAAACAGGATTTTCCAATATTCTTTTGAATTCATAACTTTAGAGGGATACATCATATTTGAGTAAAGATGATTTTAGCTTGTCCAGTAGAATATTTCTAACAGAGCTGTGCAACTTTTCAAAGGAATCTGATCAAGTTATCACTTTGAACTGAATCTTTGAAACAATTTAAGGTAGAAAATTGAGCAATTTAATGGTGAACAAGAGATTCAAAGGCTGTCATTACAGGTTTCTCTCCATGCACAAAGCTGAAGAGAGTCAAGTGATAGGATGGGTTCTCTGACATTTACAAAAGCTGCCTATGAGTTTCACCATCTCATTCAGTTTTGACCCTCATACACTTGGAGAAGGCTCTTTGGCTGCTCATGTTGTCAGTCTTGTATTGTCTGAAGAAATGGTTGTCTTCATTGCATGAATCAATCTGAAGTGTGCTGGACAATTTGGGACCCTCCAAACATCTGAATTTCAACTTCCATCATCCCCAGCTAGCATGGCCAAACAAAGAAACTGAAATATATAGTCCAAAACTCATGGAAGATTACTTACTAAAGCTTCCTCCTCCAATCATAGAAAAAATGAGAGCATTAAATCCTGGAACAATTGATATGTTGAATAGACACGAATTAATCAAATGTTACTTGTTTTATTATTTATTATTTTACTAATTGTCTGAACTAATCGTCAATTTCAATTAAAAACACAAAAATCATTTTTATAGATACTGTTCTCATATATATGTATTTTGTATATAATATATAAGAAATATGCCTCCTATTAGAAAAGTACCTGGTCATATGCCAATCCCACAATATGCAACACACACAAACACACACAAACATACACACACATATATACATATATATAAATTTATGAAAAAATTATGTTCAGTGTGATTTTTATTTACTTTTTTGTTTTGAGGACTAGTTCCCATCTTTCTATAATACTGATTTTTTTTATGCTGAAAAAGATAAAAATATAAACCCACATTATGCTCATAATGTAGTGAATTTTTTTGGAGAAAATCTTATTTCTAACTGGACACTGATGCATTTTTCAAACAATAAAAATTGGGCCAAAGGATAGAGAATTTTATTTATTATGCTTGTAAGTGTTTCACAATATCATGGACAATACAAAATGAAGGTTCATAAAACATCTGTAAAGTGTTCCAGAAACTCAGCCTGGTGTTATAATAAGGAAATGAAACAGCAGGGAAGGATCAAGAAATTTTGTTTAACATAAATAGAAAAAAATAATTCATCTGAGGAATTCTGCCCATCCCTTGAAGATCATGGCTAATGAATGATTGTAGAAAGAAAGAGAGAGAGAGAGAGAGAGAGAGAGAGAGAGAGAGAGAGAGAGAGAGAGAGAAAGAAAGAAGAAAGAAAGAAAGAAAGAAAGAAAGAAAGAAAGAAAGAAAGAAAGAAAGAAAGAAAGAAAGAAAGAAAGAAAGAAAGAAAGAAAGAAAGAAAGAAAGAAAGAAAGAAAGAGAAAAATTCTATGAGGGCTTCAATGTATGTCTTTTTTTTTGCTTTAGATATGAGGCAAATAGGATCAGCACCATCAACCAAATTCTGAAAAACGCCAGTGTGACCTGCGTCTTTAAAGCAAGGCAACCTCTTAGAAACTACACCATTTATTCTTTCCTCTTGATGAGTGCTGAGCAGTTTCTAATTATCAAGTAAATTTCCCTGGGACAATCATGCTGGTAAATGTTTTTCTACACCAGAGTTCTCAGGATATACACTCAGCATCTTTGTACCCCAACACACAAGGGGAGCCCATTAGAGAATCTTCTTGCTTCCTTCCCAGTTTGCTTTCTCCATTCTCTCATTTCTTCTCCTTTGATATCTTACTCTCTGCTTTCTTCTTGCAAGGCAGCAGCTCCGGCAACTTTTGTAGAATTGTTCAGCTCACCCAATGTTCTGGATCCCGAACTAAGATGCTTTGTAATTCAAGACCAGACAGGGACAACTCAACGAAGATGGTTATAAAACAAATATTTATTCCAGGAATACTTGGCAGAACTCACAATTCTGTAGTTTCATCTGGATGCTGTACATTTGTCCATTTTCGTAGGTAAAATCAGTAGTTCCTCCATATTCACTTTAGCCTGATTACATACGATGTCAATGCGTGCGGCATGGTTGGTTTTGCACAAAGACAAACATGAGCTGGCACATAGCCAGGATATCCTGTGATGAACTTAGTAGCCCCTCCCACTGACTTATTAACATAGGATTCACTGAACAGCTAAACTACATTACCCATAAGCCATCTCTTAAGGAGACAGTGCTTAACCCTTTAAATGCCAAACATTCTAACATACAGATCTCAAGGCAATATATGCTCCGGCCAGGGTTACCCTGATCCAGCACACCCAACCTCTTAGCTATCTCATCCCTCAATAAATACAAGAGACTTCCACTTTCCATCAATGAACAATTTTATAATGTTTTTTCTTCTCATTTGAAAGGTCATCTAAAGCAAATTTTCCACCATCACCTTGACGGACAACTGGCAGGAAAGCAGGCAGGTTTGATGGGATGAGTTTAGTTCTGCAACCGAGCTCTCAAAGAAGGAAAAGTACAAGCATCTCTGTCATGTTATTAACACACTGAACTGACTGATTCAGTAGAGCTACTGGATGCCAGTTTGTCAGCTACTGAGAAGCGAAGACACACTTATAGGTAGTCCTTGAAATATGACCATAATGGAGCTTGGAATTTCATTATAAGTCATGATGGTTGTAAGCCAAGGAGCTCACATGAACGACCTGATTTTACAACCTTTAGTGCAGAAACCATTAAGTAAATGTTGTAATTGTTAAGTGAATCAATACAATCTTATAAATATTTTTTTGCCAGACACTGGTTGAAAAGGCCAGTTTCCAGCAAAAAATGTTGTAAATCATGTCATGTGACTGCTGAATGAAGAGCCCTGGTGGCGCAGTGGTTAAAATGCAGTACTGCAGGCTAACTCACTGCTCACTTCCAGCAGTTCAATCCTGACTGGCTCAAGGTTGACTCATCCTTTCATCCTTTCGAGGTCAGTAAAGTGAGAACTCAGATTGTTGGGGGCAATATGCTGACTCTTTAAACCACTTAGAGAGGGCTGTAAAGCACTGTGAATTGGAATATAAGTCTAAATGCTAGTGCTACTGAATGCTGCAAACAACTGTAAAAGTTGCCAAATTCCCAAAATATGGTCATATGACCACAGGGGGCGGTTCCAGAACTGAGTTGTATCTTTTAGGGGGTCTGTCATAACTTCAAAGAATTACTAAGAGGCCTGTCATTAAGTGAGGATTACCTTTAATAAAACCTTAAGCCAGTGGTGCGATTCAAATATGTGAACAACCGGTTCTCTGTGTGGAAGCCGCCTCTGGAAGTCCATTCTGGGCCTGGGTAACAAAAAATTAACTACCAGTTCTGCTGAACTGGTGCAAACTGGCTGAATTCCACCACTGCCTTAAGCAGGGAGAGAGCCAACACATTGGTTCATGTATTTGTCTTTCCTTAAAATAAGATTATGCTTCTGGATCCAGTAACTGTGACTGTATGGGTGCCAGGATGGGATGGATGTCAGAAAAGTCAAGATGGTGGCCGCAACCATGTGATCAAAGCTCTCCCCCTTTTAAACATGTGATACATATAAAAAGGGGGAGTTTGATCACCCAGTTGTGTCTGCCATCTTGACTTTTTTGACCCTTCTTCCCTACAGATGTCCCTGTAATTTAGATAACTTGGTTAACTTGTCAACTGCAGAAAACAATAGGCTGCTGATTTTTTAAGCCCCTTTAAAAACCCTGTGCCCCAACATAATAGTTAATTATTTCTACATAAACTGACAAGATGCTCCACAATTGCTTTATAGCAAAAGAAGCCAATTTTTGCATCAACAAACTCAGCTCAGGCTCTCAAGAACTCTGGCTCTGCATAGGAGATTTTTGGCAGCCATTCACTGCTCACTCGCCTATATGTGGATAAGTAATTACTGGTAACCGGATCCAGAACTGGAGAAATTGGTGGCTTTTTTTTTTTTCATTTCAGCTAACCACAGATGGTAATTTGAACATTTGCCTGGGGATGATGTCAACATAGGCTGGTTTGTAACCTGAGGCCCATCCTGTGTCTCCTTACATTCATTGGACTAATATATGCATGTTTTCTTCCATGGTTCATAAGCAGAATAAAAACAGTCTTTATTGCACAGGTCAGAAATCTCTGGTTCTATTGATCAAGGATGCACAAGTTGCTCCTTGGCAACAGGACAAATATAGGCTGACTCACAACAACTCCCTTCCACAGGCAGTGCAGTGTATTTGTTAAGAGTTGAATTACAGTGGAGAGACCCATCAAGTTTATGGGCTGGGATAGCATGGCCTTCAAAGATCTGCTTCATGGATTGCAGTGTGCAAAGTTTCATTGAACAAGACAAAGTGATTTGGTTTATGTATAATGTTAAATCGTAATTTACAGATCTCATTTAATGGTTAGGTCATGTACTAAACCTGAACGAAACAAGTCATGCAAGGGTTTAATGCAATTTGTGGATCCACTTTAAGTTTGAGATTCTATATCCAGCCTCAGTTGACTAATCTGATTTGTGAAAGGGCTGTCCAAACTGACACTGAGCCTGTCCAAAGCAGCTGGAAGAACACTTTGTACAAAGCATGTTAGCACGCTGATTATAGTCTATTAGCAGATAGTTACATTTTATGGTTAGCTGCAATTATGATTCATTTTTATGATTGGAAAGTTTGTGATGTTTTTCTGATTTTAAGGCTGAGTTTTATTCTTGTAAGCTGCACGTAATATTGCAATGAAGGCA
>NW_015392248.1:0-7507 GCF_001527695.2 Protobothrops mucrosquamatus | reverse complement strand
AACAGATGCAAATAGGAGGTTAACTAGCAGGTTAGCGATATTCTTCAGGAATATATTGAAATACATATCATATATACTGCTCACAAAAATAAAGGGAACGCAAACCCCTTCAGTTCCATGGTAAAATGTTCCCTTTATTTTTTTGAGCAGTATATATTACAAACATACAGAAATATTTTTCTATTAGTCAGGTAGCTGTAGGACAGATGGAAGAAAGCTACTGAGATTTATATAAAATCTAATTATTAAGATTAATTAATTTCTGTTGTACAGAAAGTTAACTACAGACTACAGACTTAAGTTGCAATGTTTCCATTAAAATAAAAGCTCAAAAACTCAATTAAGTCAGATTTATGAAATTACCAAGCTGAAATTGTTTTTATTTGTATTTTGCTTAGCATTTGCTTAGGAGTTTCAACATTCAAAAAGGCTATATGAATCACACTTCTCCAATTTGTCTTTCTGGCTTTTTAAAGACTTTATTTCCAAGGATTTCAAGAAATATTTATCAAAAATAACAAGAAGGCTCCAGGTTGGCCATTAGAGGTGGTTGGAAAGGAGCAGAGGGATTGTGTGTCAAAAAGTCAAATGTGCATCAAATTCTTGATTGAAAGGATAGGCTTCAATTGTGTGACACACCCTGTACTGGACATTTGGAAACATGCTCTGCAGTCTGGAGGTATTACTGAATAATCAAAACCAACAGATCTGCTGACAGAATTCCAGGTATCCATCCCATCCCCTTTTAAAGCCATTCAAGTTAGCAGCCATCATCACTTTTTCTGGTCATGAATACCAGAGGCTAAGTATCACTCTAGCTCCCGGCAGTTATAGCTGACAGAATTCTTAGACAACATTTATGCTAGTTAGAAATGAAATGAGAGCCAGTCTGGTCTAGTGGTTAAAATACTAGACCAGAAATGGGAAAAGCCAAGTTCTTGTCCTGCTTTAGGCACAAATCCAGTTGGATGACTATGGGGCAGCCACTCTCTCTCAGCAAACCACTTCTGGAAGTTTTGCCAAGAAAACTGCAAGGATCTGTCCATGTAGTTGACAAAAGTCAAGTATGCCTTGAAAGGGAGAAAAAAAATCTGTTTAGAACTTCTTGAGACTGGAATGCAGCATTTTTGTGAACTACCAGATTAATCTTTTTCTACTTAGAATGAACTTTTCTTATGTGGAACTGCATATAGGAAAATCAAAGTGGTAAAAGTTCTAGGATTAGAGAAGCTATTCATTTATATTATTGCCTTTAATTAACTAGACACACAGTCTAAAGTTTGCTGTGCGTCATTTTGTTGAGGCTTTAAGAATCAGCCACTGTATGCAAACTATGATATGCACGTAGGGTTTTTTGTGTGTAAATTGGGAATCCTGCAAAAGACAGACTCTCTTTAGAGCATTGTTTGAACATGTGGAAATCAGCAGATATACAAAAGATGTATGTACATAAGACATTGTTTTATTCCAAACTGGACAGTTATTTCCTTCTTTAAATCTCTGGATTTAATAGAAAGAACTCAATAAATAAATTATAAATAAATAATGCTCCAACAATATTTTGGAACATAAATTGTTGACCAAGCCATTAGTGGTCTGGCTTGTGCACTATGCTAAGCCAAAAATATACAAACCACAGTATGAAATAATCTTCCAGATTGCCTGCAAAGCCATATAATTGCATAAATAAGTTAAAGGACAGTCTTTATTCAGTAGCAATGCATCCCAATAATGCAATAAAATAATTTCAGTTTGTACTGGTAAACAATTCTACAGTAACTCGATCACAATATATTCTTCTATTCAACATAAAGGAGGAAGCAAACAGTCTATTATATTACACAGAATGTTCTTTGTTTCCTTAATCCAAAATTATCTAATTTGATAGATACCTGCTCTCTAGGACCCTAGGAAATAGATCATTTGATTGGCATTTTTTACATGCAAAACCTATGTTGACTGACTGAGATCCCCAACAAATAAATTGTTGTTCTAATTGTTCTGCCAGCAGCAAGATCTGAATGCTGGCACAGCGATGGATTCTATTGCAAATCAGGGCTGTTTCCAAAGGAGGCAGAGGAGGAGAGGTGCTGGGGCTTATGGAGTGAAGGAACTGGATGAGGCTGTCGGCAGGCCCAGAGGAAGGGAGGGAGTCTTTTGAAGGAGTTGGAGGCTGTGGCAGTGCTCCAGGGGCAAAAAGGAGCAAGGCCCCTTTAAGGAAAAGGTGGAGGAGACAGGATCAGAAAAAGAAAAGGAGGCAAGGTTGTCTTGTAGGAATATAAGATAATCTGAGAGCTAATCCACATGGAGCTCCATTTCCATGTGTCTGGTTTGCCATTGTTCACCCCTTAGAGACTAAAATGGACGTTTTGAAACTTGAGCTGGCCACGAACAAGGAGTATATATTGGAGATGGTGACCCTTTGAGAGCTGAATGCAACGAAATTTCATTTTGATGTATGCCGATTGGTGTACATTCAAAGTGACAATAAAGTTGTTGTTATATTATTATTATTATTGTTGTTGTTATAGAATTGAATTTTACATTTTTTCCCTATTTCATCCAGTCTATAATAGAGATAGTCCTCAACTTACAACCACAACTGAGCCCAAAATTTAAGTGAGATACTTGTTAAGTGAGTTTTGCCCCATATTATGACCTTTTTTGCCACAGTTGTTATGCGAATCATGTGATTGTTAAACAAATCTGGGTTCCCCCATTGACTGCTTATTGGAAGCCAAATGGGAAGGTTACGGACTGTGATCACAAGAACCCAAGATAGTGCAACTGTCATATATGCATGCCAGTTGCTAAGCATCTGAATTTTAATCACGTGACCCTGGGGATGCTGCAATGTTTGTAAGTGTGGAAACAGGTCATATGTCACTTTTTTCTTTGCCGTTATAACTTCAAACACTCACTAAATGAATGGTTGTAAGACAAGGACTACCTGTTCGTGCTTTTTCCAATAACACATTGTGTCACAAATGATGTAGACAGTTTACGTTGACCCTCGCAACTTTGCCTTATCCAACTGTGAGAACCTTGAGACTTGGTGATTAAAATCTGGCACAGCATACATGAAGCATATAGCATCTGGAAAAATTTATTGTTGGAAACGTATTGTTTTATTTAAAAGATGGGTATTCATTTTATGGTTCAAAGACGTGTAGAATTTCTGGAATGTAACTCATCACGGGGTCCCAATTAATAGGGAGAAGCTTTGTAGGCCTTTGTTCCCATTAGGAGTGTTCAGTAGTGTCTTCTACTTTTGATGGGTGATTCATTGCTCAACATGTGCCATGTGTACCATATGTTCCATCTGAGCAAGTTAGGGGGGGGGGGAAATGTTGAAAGATGAACCAAACTAAAATATTTGACACAAGGATCTACTTATATTGCAAACTTATCTTTCCACTGTGACTTGATTCCTGTTATTGCGAGAAAATCAGCTCCCCCACAAAAGGAGCATTTTGGAGTGGAGAGATAAATTGTGGAGGAAACCTAAGTTATACCCCGGCTGTACTGCTGAAATAGATTATACATGAAGTTTTCCTTGAAAAAGTCTGGAAGCTACAGTTGTTGTTAAACGCAACAGCTAAAGAAAACCAGGATAATATTATAAAACCTTCTTGCTGAAAGGTATGACCCATCAATTATTTTCCAGAAACAATTGTTGGTGTCACTTTTGAAACTACAAACAGTTCGGAGCTCATCTCCTTGAGAAATTTTCTGTCTCTGTACAAACCTATCAAGATACGAAGACTTGTAAGACCTTCTATGCCAGTGGTGGCGAACCTATGGCACGGGTGTCAGAGGCAGCACTCGGAGCCCTCTTTGTGGGCACACATGCTGTTACCCCAGCCTTGCCTCCTCCCGCGACCCCTCCTCTCCAGCAGCCCCCCTGAAGGAGACTTGCCCTCGAGCTTGGCCCACACGGAGCAGCGCAGCCAAGGACATGGCAGCCAGGCAGTGTAGACAAGACTCTGCCCTCACATCCCATCATGCAGTTGATGCTGCAGGGCGTGGGCAGAGGGTGTGGCCGCCATAGTGCTGCTGGGCTGCCTGGGCGATCTGCGGCGAGCCCTGGAGGTGGTGAGTGGTCCTGTAGGCAGGCGGGGCGGGGCATGGGGGGGCAGAGCAGGGGCAGGCAGGGGGGTGGAGTGGAGGCGGGGCCAGTTTTTGGGCACTCGGTCTCTAAAAGGTTTGCCATCACTGTTCTATGCCTTTCGACTGCAGCTCTCCACACAGAACAAGTGGGCAAGTGACATCACATGCCTCATCATGTAAATTATGCAAATGATGTACTTTACAAAATTTGCATAATATGTGCAAGGATGTCTAGAGACTGTTTATTCCCAGTCTCTCCAATTTGAAGAAAGGGTCAGGACGTCCCTTCTCTGGCCTTCCCAGCTGAATCCAAATGATTTCAGCTTTTTTTTTTTTTTTGACTGAGTATTATAACCAGACTGGGACAGCTTGGATTTTTATCTGTTATTTGTTTTGCCCATTTGTCCATTTGCCTACTAAGGGGATAAGAAACTCTTTTTTCTATTTCTAATATTTTTGTGGTGGTGTTGTAAAATTAGACATTTTTAGCCATAGTATATAAAATTACTATTTGCCATAGCTGATGGAAAAACTCTGGGCAGAAAATAAATTCTGAACATCCTGAACCTTGGTGGAATATAGCAATATTTTTGCTAGCTGATTAAAAAGTCTGCAAGCAAAAATAATGTAATTTTCTTTATGAACTCTGAAGGACTAACAGTTTCATTGTTCATGTTAATCGGATTATTTATGCATTTGGTTCTATGTGGGTAATTGTATTGTTCTGAACAATTGTGGTTCCATCTAAAGTAACTTGCATTCCCTTTAAATCTTTGCAATATTTTTATTCCTACTAAACCCCAAAGGGCCACACAAGCAGAGGTTATACACATAATTTAGAAGAATAGCAAAAGAAGGATGGAAAGCTCTGTTGAAGAAAAATGTGAGATATACAGAATATTTTAATATGAAGCAATCTTGCATTGATAAAATTAAGTTGCCTCACCCTGATTTGAATAGTAAGAGGTGGACCACACAGACTAATAAAGATATTTTAATCAGCATAAACTCTGCTTCTATTTTCTGTATGATTCTGACTGCTGAGTCTTGTCAAAGAGTTAACTCTTTGGGACTAAACTCTTTTTCTTTCTCATAGGTGAAGGATGTAAAATGCATCTACTAAGAAAAGATGGATATTGTGGAACAGGATCCTAAGAAAAAGTTTTTATTATCGATTGAAAGACAATGGTATGGTCAACTCCCGATGACCTTATGGACGCTTCTTTGTAGTTTTCTTGATAATAATATAGAAGTTTGCCATTTATTTTGAGACACTCTTTTGACTTGCCAAAGAAAAGCTAGAAATGTGGATAGTTAACATAGGGAATAATGGACTCCAATGCTTGCAGATTGGAATCATGGAAAATGAGAGCCCTGGACTGAACCCTGGAGTATCCAGATGTATGTGCAGGGCCCAACTGTGCTTCATTGCTCCATGTATAATTGGTACCTGTTCAGGGAATGTATGTCTAAGACTTGGAGAATTATCTACTATAATTCTTTCCTTTACATGATAGATGGGCTTTTTTCTGATCTTTTCCTTCTGAGGGAGTATTTCTCTCTCTTTAATACATGCATACATACATACACATATACATGCATGCATACATGCATGCATACATGCATGCATACATACATGCATACTAGTTCACTCCATTATAGCAGCCAGAAAATGAGCTGACAGGCAAACGAGGAGCTTGTGTTCCACCAGACAGCCAACCCCAGTCAAGCCCTTTCTCTGGCTATGTTGAAACATATCTTCAGTGCTCTTGAGTAAAAGCACAAAATCGGTGCTTAAAATGAGCTTTTGTCTCTTCTCCTGCCAGCCTGAAAAACAGGTCACCAGGAAAGATGCACGGGAAGCTTTTTATTAACCATGAATCTTTTAGTGTTTCACAACAGGACTAAACCCATGTTTAAAAACAGCTCTAAAAACAAATGACAAGTACTGGGCAGCCACTGGCTGCCAGGGGAATTTGGGAGGAAGCAGTCCAGCACCCAGCACCCATCAACTGTCCTCCTTCCCATTAATTATGTTTAGACATAATATCTGGGAGGTGAGTGGGCACATCCCAATAAAGCAGAAAAAGAGTTTGTCTTTGGCACTGAGGCCAACATAAAGTAGGATGGTAGACTTTTGAACTGCCTCGCCATCTAGGGGAAAAGGCCCATTAACCCAGCCATGAAGAAAAGCAGTGAGCTTCGGGCCTACACATTTCATGGGCAAGATAGATTATTTGACAAGATTTTGTATCATCCTAGCTTGATCCCTGGGTCTTTGTTTTGCTTAACCAGCATTCCTGATGGGAATTCTTAATTGGGTTCCTTTGAACGTTGAAGCAGCTGTCCATACATATGTTGGGCAATTCTCCATTTGCTTTTGTGAAGAGTCTGCTTGACTCATGCATGACTAAGTGGGACTGATATCAATTGAGCGAGCCTCACTACAGATCTCATTCACAAATCCTGTTCTTTTCTACACAGTAGAGACTGTTGCTATAACAGTCAGTCACTAGGCAACTGAGAAGCCCCTTTGTTTCCTACGCACTCCTTGTTCTCCCTCTTCTTCTTTTTCTTTCCAAAAGGAGCAAATGCACGGCAAGGCATTTCTGGCCATTGACTCTCCCCAGCTGTACCCTTTTAGAGGCTGAACTGACTCATGTTTTCTGCCATAACAATGACTTTCTTCTTCATAAACAATACTAATCCTCCCACATCCTCTAACAAACTGAAGTTGGAGATTTCTGGGCAACTACAAGGAATATTGATTAATTATCTGTGTGCACACGCTTTAGGATGAAGTGGAGTGTAGAAATGACAAAAACTACAGTTCACAGGGAAAAGTATGAAATAAAAATGGGCCTTATGCAGAAAACATCCTAATAGGTTTTATTCAATAATGTGGATCATTTTCCCTAATAATTTCCCAAACTTGTTGCGACTGTGATGGACCTGGAATGAAAAAGAAGACATGTTCATAATAGCATTTATTCTAATATGGATAGTCCTCGATTTACAACAGTTCATTTAGTGACTGTTTGAACTTACAATGGCACTGAAAAAAGTGAGTTATGATCATTTTTCACAACTTTTGCAGCATCCCCAGGGTCATGTATTCAAAATTCAGACACTTGGTAGGACTTCCGGTGAGCAGGCGACCTCGTCGGACGCAGCTGTAGCTGCCTCCCGCCTGTTTCACGTAAAAGCCGTTTTGACAGCGAGCATTAGCTGTCAAACGGCTTGATACCCTTCCCCCGGGCATAAGGGGATCGGTGAGCTGCCCGGGGTAGGAGTTGAGTTCCCGAGTCGTCCGATGTGGACGATGTAGGTTAGAACTCCTCCGGAGCCCCGAGGATTCTCCGCGATCCAGGACGCCTTCGCCTCGGCGAAGCTAGAA
>NW_015392247.1:21343-28480 GCF_001527695.2 Protobothrops mucrosquamatus | reverse complement strand
AGTCGAGATCTACGCCGGGTCAGAGGCCGCAAAGGCACGACTCGGTCCAATGCAGCGGCGGCAGTTGTCTCCCAAGCCGCCGCCTGATTTTCCGCCGAGTCGTGGACCAGATCCTCCGGATAAGGCCCAAGCTCCGTCAGGAACCTCTCTGGGTCCATTAGTCGCCTGGGACGGAACCATCTAGGCGGTTCCGTCTCCCAGCTTTCGCACTTACAAATGTTGCAGCATCCCCATGATCAAAATTCAGGTGTTTGACAACTGGCGTGTATTTATGATGATTGTCCTGTCCTGGGGTCAAGTGGCCATCCTTCCCAGCTGGCTTCCGAGTAGCACAATTTAGGTGGGGAAGCCAGATTCGCTTAACAACCGCATGAGTTACTTCACAGCTTTAGTGATTCGCTTAACAACTATAGCAGAAAAAGTCATAAGATGGGGCACAGCTCCCTTAAGAACTGTCTCGCTTGCTTAGCCACAGAAATTTGGGGCGCCATTTTGATTGTAACCTGAGGACTACCTGTATCCTTAATTCCAAATATTTAAAATCATATACTACTAACCTCACCAGCATTTATTGTAGGGTTTTACATTGTAGGCCCTAGATTGGGGATTATATTGTAGGGCCTAAATTAGGGATTATATTGTCGGGCCTAGATTGGGGATTATATTGTCGGGCCTAGATTGCAGATTATATTGTAGGCCTTAGATTGGGGATTATATTATCAAACCTAGATTGGGGATTATATTGTAGGCCTTAGATTGGGGATTATATTATCGAACCTAGATTGGGGATTATATTGTAGGCCTTAGATTGGGGATTATATTATCGAACCTAGATTGGGGATTATATTGTAGGCCCTAGATTGGGGATTATATTGTAGGCCTTAGATTGGGGATTATATTATCGAACCTAGATTGGGGATTATATTGTAGGCCCTAGATTGGGGATTATATTGTAGGCCTTAGATTGGGGATTATATTATCGAACCTAGATTGCGGATTATATTGTTGGGCCTAGATTGCGGATTATATTGTAGGCCTTAGATTGGGGATTATATTATCGAGCCTATATTAGGGATTATATTGTAGGGCCTAGATTGGGGATTATATTGACGGGTCTAGATTGGGGATTATATTGTCAGGCCTAGATTGGGGATTGTATTGTAGGCCCTAGATTGCGGATTATATTGATGGGCCTAGATTGCGGATTATATTGTAGGCCTTAGATTGGGGATTATATTATCGAGCCTATATTAGGGATTATATTGTAGGGCCTAGATTGGGGATTATATTGACGGGTCTAGATTGGGGATTATATTGTCAGGCCTAGATTGGGGATTGTATTGTAGGCCCTAGATTGCGGATTATATTGATGGGCCTAGATTGGGAATTATATTGTAGGCCCTAGATTGGGGTTTATATTGTCAGGCCTAGATTGGGGATTATATTGTAGGGCCTAGATTGGGGATTTGATTTATATTGTAAAGCCTAAATTGGGGATTTGATTTCCTGAGTGCCTGAGGAGAATGTCTGCTGTAGAAGAAAAAGAAATTGGTTCGTTGCAGGATATGGAAGTGAAGTCTGGATTTCTTTTCTTTTTTTCAATGAAAAGCAGCCTCACAGGCTTTCTTTTGAGGAGAAAGACACCCAAATATAGGTATTCCTCGATTTACGACCACAATCGCGAGGAGAAACCCAGTTGTAAATTCATTGCGTTTGTTACTCTAGGACAGTGGTTCTCAACCTGTGGGTCGGGACCCCATTTGGGGTCGATCGACCATTTCATAGGGGTCGCCAAGCAAGCTGTCCGCCATTTTTTTTGTCTGTCCACCATTTTTTCCCCTTTTCCGGCGGGTGCCTTACCTCCCTTGGGCTGGGCCAGCTGGTGGTCGGCCTGCTCCATCTCTGCCGCTTGCCAGCTACGCCTCAGCCGGCGCAGGGGGCGGAACCACGCATGCGCGGCGCTCCCAGGCAGGGAAAGTCCTCGACTTACGACCGGTTGGGTAGTCCTCAACTTACGACCGGTTTAGTCCTCGACGTACGACCGGTTTAGTCCTCAACTTACGACCGGTTTAGTCCTTGACTTACGACCAGTTGGGGTCCCGGCATTAAAAAGGTTGAGACCCACTGCTCTAGGAGGTGCCCACGTGACCGGACATGTTTGTCGACCTTTTTCCAAGGCGGTCGTTAAGCAGATCACCGTCATTGTTAAGGCAATGGCGTGGCTGCGAAACAAATCCATTCTTCCCAATTGCTATTCTTTGCCAGAAATCGGCCAAAAAGCCTAAAAATTGCAGTTAGATGACTGGACGGCGGAAATGGCTGCTACGTAATATATTTTGACAGGTCAATTTGGCAGCTCTCCTATCGATAGCATTCCTGGGAAAGGAAGGTTTATTTAATTATAAAGGGGGGTTACTCTGGTTCTTCATCGTAAAATCGATCCCTTCCAATAATATCGATTTATGCGGGATGAGTCACTATGGGAAGACGGGCTCGTCTCCTTTATATTTCTCAGTGTATTTCTGCACCGGAGGCTTAGATGGGCATGCCGAGAATCGATCGTTGTTTTCTAACAAACATATTTTTTTTCCCCCGTTTCCTATTGAGTTTCTGTTGTGTGTACTTTAATTTATAGGGAGCTGAATTGTTGCCCAGGCTTTCTTAGGGGCTTAATTGTGAGAGGTGGTTATCTGTAATTACAGCCTGGTGTTTTGTTGTTGTTTTTGTTTTTAAACCCAAACAAACACGAGAGGTCAGCGTTAAGTTTCTCCTCCATACGTCTGGAAGACTTTAGGGAAAATGAAAAGGGCTCCGCGGAGATGCCACGTCTGGCTCTGCGTGAGGAGACTTCGGTTCTGTATTGACAACCAAGTTGGCTTATTTGGCCGTTCAAAAGCAAACAGAAGAAAGTACACTTGATCGGTTCGTCTTCTTCCTCCTCCTCCTCCTTCCCCTCCTCCTCTTCCTCTTGCCACCTTCTTCCTCTTCCTCCTGTCACCCTCTTTGTCCTCCCTTCCTTACTCCTCCTCCTCCTCCTCCTTCTTCCCCTCCTCCCTCCTGTTACCTTCTTCATCCTCCTCCTCCTTCCCCTCCTCCTTTCTCCTTCTCCTCCTCTTTCTCCTGCCACCCTCTTCCTCCCCTCCTTCCTCCTCCTCCTCCTCCTCCTCCTCCTCCTCCTCCTCCTCCTTTCTCCTTCTCCTCCTCTTTCTCCTGCCACCCTCTTCCTCCCCTCCTTCCTCCTCCTTCTCCTTTCTCCTTCTCCTCTTCTTCCTGCCACCTTCTTCCTCCTCCTCTTCCTCCTCCTCCTCCTTTCTCCTTCCTCCTGCCACTCTCTTCCTCCCTCCCTCCTCCTCTTCCTTTTCCTTCTCCACTCCAAACGCCACTCCCTTCTAGTACTGTTGATGTTACCTTGTTGGGTCATGAAATGTCTACAAGAAAACAACCAAGCTCAGAGGGCATCAAGGACCCCACAATCCTCCTCCGCCTCCTCCTCCTCCTCCTCCTCCTCCAAATATCTTCAATTTTCTTAGAATATTTAAAAGTTGGCCATCCACAACTTAGTAGCGTTGCTTCAAATTGTGTTTGATTGTCAGAACCCATATCCCCCAAAGGAGCTTTTTTTTAAAAAAAAAACAACGAAATCTGAAATTGCCTGCAAATTAGCCGTTTCTAATGTATTTTCTTCATCCTTTTAAGGAGACCCTGACGACGATTTAATCGAAGGTGGTAGGACAAAGTTTGTCTGCAAACCAGGAGCTCGGAACATCACGGTCATCTTCCATCCACTTCTGAGGTACCCACTTGGCTTCCTTTCTCCCATAGAGAGAGAGACAGACAGACAATGTAGGCGTGTATGTATAGACAGACAGACAGGTAATGGATGGATGGATGGACGGACGGACGGACGGACAGACAGACAGACAGACAGACAAATATGTTAGATAGATAGATAGATAGATAGATGGATAGATGGATAGATGGATAGTGTGAGATAGATAGAGTGTGAGATAGATAGAGTGTGAGATAGATAGATAAAGAGAGAGAGATAGATGTTTAGATAGAGAGAGACAGACAGACAGATGATAGATAGAGTGAGAGATAGAGATAGATAGATTAGATAGATAGATAGATAGATAGACAGACAGACAGACAGACAGACAGACAGACAGACAGACAGACAGACAGAGACAGACAGACAGACAGACAGACAGAGACAGACAGACAGACAGACAGACAGACAGACAGACAGATAAAGACAGAGACAGATATAGGATAGAGAGAAAGAGAGAGAGAGAGAGAGAGAGAGAGAGAGAGAGAGAGAGAGAGAGAGAGAGAGAGAGAGAGAGAGAGAGAGAGAGAGAGAGAGAGAGAGAGAGAGAGAGAGAGAGAGAGAGAGAGAGAGAGAGAGAGAGAGAGAGAGAATGAAGAGAGATAGAGATAGATAGTAAGAGAGGATACATAGATAGATAGATAGATAGGTAGGTAGGTAGGTAGGTAGGTAGCTAGGTAGGTAGATAGATAGATAGATAGATAGATAGATAGATAGATAGATAGATAGATAGATAGATAGATAGATAGATAGATATAAATATAGATATAAAATACGCCATTATAATATAAATGAATAAATATAACATTTTTTCTGGGCTTGTTCCTTTTCTTTTTGGTGTATCTATGGGCTGTGTATTGCAAAACCATGTAGTTTGACATTGTATCCTTCAGTATCTCAAACCCTTTTGTTCCATTCGAAAGTGAGACAATATCAAGTAGCTAGCCCTCGTGGTTGCCTACACGGGCTTATGGATGTGGGGACAATATTTGCAGAAAAGTCAGAAGGCAAAAGGTTGCCTAATTTCTTTTACGCCTTCTTCAGTGCCCATTTGTCCAGATTTGAATGTTTTGCTTTAGCTTCCAGCATTTAATTTCATATTGTCGGGGTGTGTGTGTGTGTGTGTGTGTGTGTGTTTGTGCTTCAGAAGGTGTGTTTTTCTCTTTCATTAATTTATTTTGACGATGGCGATGATGACCGTCGAAGAACATCTGCCTATCCCAGGTCCTTGCGAAGGACTTGATAGTTGTATAAAAATGCCAATCCAGTCTAAACCTCATAATGATACTCACGACTTTCTGAGCAGAGATAGATGCTTTGTAAGATGCAAATAAATGGCTTTCACCAATCATTATTTCTCTTTACATATTCAAATGCCAGATATTTATTTAGCATGTTTACATGGCCTCCCATCTCGCTCAGAATACCATGTTTACATGGCCTCCCATCTCTGGGCAGAATACCAGAATTAAAACAATATCATCCACGATTAAAACAATGAAAGCAGTAAACATCATCAAAATAAGGAGAAGACAAGATTGCTAGAGAACGAGTATAAAATGCCAAACGTTGACGGATCCTTCCGTCCGTCAGCAAACCATCGAGAGAAATTGGAAGGCCTTGTACAGCCATGATGGTTCAGTACAAACTCTGTGAGCAACTGTGGCAACTTGACGATCTGTGGACTTCAACTCCCAGAATTCCCACTTCTGGCCTAGAGTTGCCCACCCTCGCTCTAGGCCAGGGGTAGGCAACCTTGGCTCTTTTATGACTTGTGGACTTCAACTCCCAGAATTCCTGGGCCAGCATGGCTCAGCTTGGAAACCTCTCCCTTTCCCCTCAGCATGGCTGGCTCAGGAATTCTGGGAGTTGAAGTCCACCAGTCATAAAAGAGCCGAGGTTGCCTACCCTGGCCTAAGTCCTCCTGTTGTAAGTGGCGAGCCTCCTAGACCAGGGGTAGGCAACCTTGGCTCTTTTATGACTCGTGGACTTCAACTCCCAGAATTCCTGAGCCAGCTTGTCTCAGCATGGAAACCTCTCCCTTTCCCCTCAGCACGGCTGGCTCAGGAATTCTGGGAGTTGAAGTCCACCAGTCATCAAAGAGCCAAGGTTGCCTACGCCTGGCCTAAGTCCTCCTGTTGTAAGTGGTGAGCCTCCTAGACAAGGGGTAGGCAACCTTGGCTCTGTTATGACTCGTGGATTTCAACTCCCAGAATTCCTGAGCCAGCATGGGGGAACTATGGGCCCTTCATGACTGGTGGACTTCAACTCCCAGAATTCCTGAGCCAGCATGGCTCAGCTTGGAAGCCTCTCCCTTTCCCCTCAGCATGGCTGGCTCAGGAATTCTGGGAGTTGAAGTCCACCAGTCATCAAAGAGCCAAGGTTGCCTACCCCTGGTATAGGGTTTCCTACCTGAGCGGAGGGCTGGACTAGAAGACCTCCAAGGTCCCTCCCAATTCTGTTATTCTGTTAACTTTGCTAATCTATCCTCACGTCTCTTCCCTTCTAACTCGATTGCAAATGCCATCCCGTCCCTCCTTTCGGCTGCCTTCTTGCTGCTCCGGGTTGCCTTTCTGAGCCCCCTTTGGCTGCAAACAATGTAATTTATTATTGATCAGGAGTGGAAGAAAAAGTTTGGGGGTGGCTGGTAGCCAATGGTTGATCATTGGCTGCCAGTTATGATTAATAAGCAGCCCAGCCAGAACGCTGCAGCGCCGGCTGCAAGCTAAGCCGATTTCCTGATAAACAGGTTCGGGCTTTACAAGCCCGCAAATGAAGCCTCTTCTGTCTTCCCCAGCGGAATGTCAATTATTAAAAGACATTAGGAATTCTTAGCTGGAAACCCATCACGGGTTTGGATGGGGTCTGGATGGGGAGAAACAGACTCAGACTCAACCCTTCCAAGACTGAGTGGCTGTGGTTGCCGGCTCCCAGGCATAGTCAGCTGACTCCGTCGCTGACTATAGGGGGCGAAATTTTGGCTCCCTCAGAGAGGGTGCGCAATCTGGGTGTCCTCCTGGATCCACGGCTGACACTAGAAGATCAGTTGACGGCCGTGGCCAGGGGGGCGTTTTACCGGGTACGCCTGGTTCGCCAGTTGCGGCCTTTCCTGGACCGGGATGCCTTGCGCACAGTTACCCACGCTCTTGTCACCTCCCGCCTGGACTACTGCAACGCTCTCTACATGGGGCTCCCCTTGAGGAGCACTCGGAGGCTCCAGTTAGTCCAGAATGCAGCCGCGCGAGCGGTGATGGGAGCTACTCGTCGCTCCCATGTAACGCCGCTGCTGCGCGAACTGCACTGGCTAC
>NW_015392247.1:9156-18372 GCF_001527695.2 Protobothrops mucrosquamatus | reverse complement strand
CAGTTAACCAGTGGAACAACCTGCCTCCAGAAGCGGTGAATGCTCCAACACTGGAAGTCTTTAAGAAGAGACTGGACAGCCATTTGTCCGAAATGGTGTAGGGTTTCCTGCCTGAGTAGGGGGTTGGACTAGATGACCTCCAAGGTCCCTTCCAACTTTATTACTATTATTATTATTATTACTACTACTACTACTACTACTACTACTACTACTACTATTATTACTATTATTATAATATTGGGCAAGACCTGGCTCAAAAACAGTAACTGTGAAAGGGACCTCGGAGTCCTAGTGGACGATCGCTTGACCATGAGCCAGCCGTGTACAGCAGCAGCCAAAAAACCAATACAGTCCTGGGCTGCATAAACAGAAGCATAGAACCAAGATCACACAAAGTATTAATACTGCTTTTATAAGTCCTTAGAAAGGCCACACCTGGAATACTACAGCCAATTTTGGTCACCATATCAGAAAAAAGATGTTGAGAGTCTGGAAAAAAAATCAGAGAAGAGCAACTAAGATATGATCCAAGGCCTGGAGACTAAAACATACGAAGGACGGCTGCGGGACTTGGGTTTGGCTAATCTAAAGAAAAGAAGAAATAGGGGAGACATGATAGCAGTGTTCCAGTATCTGGGGGGCTGCTACAAGGCAGAGGGGGCCAGGTTGTTCACCAGAGCACCAGAGGGAAGGACGAGAAACAATGGTTGGAAGCTGATCAAAGAGAGAAACAACCTGGAATTAAGGAGAAACTTCCTGACAGTGAGGACAATTAACCAGTGGAACAGCTTGCCACCAGAAATCGTGGGAACTCCATCACTGGAGATTTTTAAGAGGAGACTGTCTGAAATGGTATAGGTTCTCCTGCTTGAGGAGGGGGCTGGACTAGAAGACCTCCAAGATCCCTTCCAGCTCTATTCTATTCTATTCTATTCTATTCTATTCTATTCTATTCTATTCTATTCTATTCTATTCTATTCTATTCTATTGGGCTTTGCTTGTTTGTGTGGACCGGTTGCTGGCTGGGGACCCCTGGACTAGAACAAAGATCCTCAATCTTTCTAGGTTGGCGGCCCAGAGGGAAAGGAAGGGATCGGCATGGGACCGCATCTGCGCACGTGACGCAAATGGGGCGGCACAAGCACGCGCGTGACACCAGCGGGGTGGCATTAGTGCGCGCGACACAAACGGGCAGCAGTAGCGCCCACACGACACACACAGGGGCAACGTTAGCGGCCACATGACGCAAACGGGTGGCGCTAGCGCCCGTGTAACGCAAACTGGGGCAGTGTGCACGCACACCGGCCAGCCATTCCCACGGCCGGTTGGGGACCCCTGGACTAGATGACCTCTAAGGTCCCTTCCAACTCCGTCATTCTGTGATTCCGTATGAGAAAAGGAATGAATTGGAGAAACGAAGGCATGAAAGAAAGAAAGGAACCGGTTGTCGCTTTTCTACTTTCACGCTGCTCGTCGGGACGAGGACGCCAGGTACTCTCCATCGGTGCACACGTAATGCAATTAAACCCAACTTCCGCACAGGCGTGTGCGCTTAGGAGCTTCAACCCTTTGAGTAGACCAGCAAAACATTGGTTTGACATCCCAGAATGTTCCTTTTCTGCCAAAGCCACGTGGCTCTTCAACATAATCATCCTGCATATGCTTTGTGAAACATCGTTGTGAGCAGGCAGTCGGCTAAACAGATGTCTGCCATCCTGGGGCCGGCTGAGGAAAGGCAATAAAATAACCGGGGACGGGGGAACGACCGTGTTTTTCAGACGGCGGAAATGCCGGGAGTCATAATCCTTTGGGGCAACTGAGGCAGCTGGAAATATGTCCGCATCGGCTGTGGTTCATCAGCATCAAATGACAATGAACAACGGTTGCAATCCAGGGGTGGGGAGGGAAAGGGGAAGGTCTGGTTGACTTCAATCCACCAGAATAGATTCGGAAGGGACCTTGGAGGTCTTCTAGTCCAACCCCTGCTCAAGCAGGAGACCCTAGACCATTTCAGACAAATGGTTGTCCCGTCTCTTCTTAAAATCCTCCAGTGATGGAGTACCCACAGCTTCTGGAGGCAGGTTGTTCCACTGGTTAATTGTCCTCGCTGTTAGAAAGTTTTTCCTTAATTCCAGGTTGCTTCTCCCTTTAATTAGGACCTTAGAGGTCTTCCAGTCCAACCCCCCACTCAAGCAGGAGACCCTCTACCATTCCAGGCAAATGGCTGTCCAATCTCTTCTTAAAATCCCCCAGTATTGGAGCATTCACTGCTTCTGGAGGCAGGTAGTTCCACTGGTTAACTGTTCTAACCGTCAGGAAGTTTCTCCTTAGTTCCAGGTTGCTTCTCTCCTTGGTTAGTTTCCATCCGTTGCTTCTTGTTCTGCCTTCAGGTGCCTTGGAGAATAGCTTGACTCCCTCTTCTTTGGGGCAGCCCCTGAAAGACTGCTATCATGTCCCCCCTCATCCTTATCTTCATTAAACTAGACCAGAGTAGGCAACCTTGGTTCTTTTATGACTCGTGGACTTCAACTCCCAGAATTCCTGAGCCAGCAGGGCTCAGCATGGAAACCTCTCCCTTTCCCCTCAGCGTGGCTGGCTCAGGAATTCTGGGAGTTGAAGTCCACCAGTCTTAAAAGTGGCCAAGTTTGAAGACCCCTGCCCTAGCCCCTTTTAGCAGACTGTGATATCCTGCAAATGGTCAATGCTCTCTACACGGGGCTACCCTTGAAGAGTATTCAGAACAGTATACAGATAGTCTTCGGCTTAAAACAGTTGGCTTAGTGACCGTTCCGAGTTACAACGGCACTGAAAAATGCAACGTACGACCGTTTTTCACACTTACGACCGTTGCAGACTCCCCAGGCTCACGTGATCAAAATTCAGCCGTTCGGCAACTGGCTCCTATTTATGACGGGTTGCAGTGTCCCGGGGTTACGGGATCCCCTTTTGCGGCCTTCCGACAATCTGGGGAAGCCAGATTCGTTTAACAACCGTGTCACTAACTGAATAACGGCTTGCGATGTTGCCGCAGTGGGGGAAAAAAATGGATTTTTCCTTTCCTATAAAATTCCTCCCTCCTTTCCCCCCCAGCCTGAAATACCGACAATCCACACTGCATTTGCTTTTAAAGATCACGGACAAGCTTCATTTCTTTTTTTGCGAATACGATGCTAAAAGTCCTTCAGCGATCAAAAGCGACCTATCACGAATTCTGCTCTGGCGCTCGTGTTTGTTTTTGATATTTTGGGGACGGTGAAACGGCTCGACTTCTGCCTTCCACGGTAAATGGTGTGTGTGTACATTTGTGTATGTCAGAGGGAGCTTTTCGGCACGTCGAAAGTCTCTTTGGCAGCTACACCGTTTTGAAGGAGTCGTTACCCCGTGGAACAAGAGAACCGAGTGCTGGGGGGGGGGTGTATTTGAAGATCCTCCGCCTGGATTTTGAAGGACCTTGAGGGACATCTCTAGATCTTGTCGATATATTGTGGCGTATTGTGAGCTTTCTTACTGATGATGCAAATTGGATGAGTTCATTTGGCATCTTTTCAGTGGAAAACCCGTTAGCTAGACAGATTATATACATAGTTACATATGGGCTCAGCCCATACGTGCGTGTCCTCAGCTTCTCTTGAGCTTCATTTTGTGTACTTCGTGACACCAATTTTCTCTTTTGTATGATATGTAGACATTGTTTATATCTATGTGCCTGTCGATTGTGTGTTGTCTGGGTTTCCAGGTTCCAGGTATTCCCTCGTATTTTGGGACTTGGCTTGGTCTAGGATGCTCACAGTTTGAAACTGTGATTAAGTCTGTCTGTGTGTTGTGCAGTTAAAGAGTTTTCATCTTGTCTCCTGTGTGCTAGTTGGGAAAGATAGGTAGTTAGGTGGGTAGGTAGATAGATAGATAGATAGATAGATAGATAGATAGATAGATAGATAGATAGATAGATAGATAGATAATGGATGGACATATATGATAGAGATAGATAGATAGATAGATAGATAGATAGATAGATAGATAGATAGATAGATAGATAGATAGATAGATAGATAGATAGATAGATAGACAGATAGACAGACAGACAGACAGACAGACAGACAGACAGACGGACATATATGATAGATAGATGGATGGATGGATATAGACTGACATATGCAATAAAGATAGGTAGATAGATAGACGATAGATATTTGATAGATGATGATGATGATGATGATGATGATGATGATGATGATGATGATGATGATGATGATGATGATGATGATGATGGAAGGGACCTTGGAGGTCATCGAGTCCAACCCCCTGCTCAGGCAGGAACCCTACACCATTTCGGACAAATGGCTGTCCAGTCTCTTCTTAAAAACTTCCAGTGTTGGAGGATAGATAGATAGATAGATAGACAGACAGACAGACAGACAGACAGACAGACAGACAGACAGACAGACATATACGATAGAAATAGATAAATGGATAAATGGATGGACGGACAGACAGAGGTAGATATACGATAGAGATGGATAGATGGCTGGATATAGATAGACCTGTGTGTGTGTGTGTGTGTGTGTGTGTGTGTGAGAGAGAGAGAGAGAGAGAGAGAGAGATGATCGTTTTT
The DNA here is from genome assembly GCF_001527695.2 of Protobothrops mucrosquamatus. NCBI lineage: Eukaryota > Metazoa > Chordata > Lepidosauria > Squamata > Viperidae > Protobothrops > Protobothrops mucrosquamatus. The sequence continues at coordinate 13,760 of NW_015392247.1, read as the reverse complement.
TCTTTAAAAATATAAAATTTTGCTAAGTGATTGTGAAACCCGTCATGACGGAGGCCACCTAGACGACTGGTGACAGCGTAGCGGGTTTGCTAGTGTGACATTGCGAAAACTTTTACGAGAGCTGACAATTGTGCCACACATACATTCCTAGAGGGGACAGCTGAGGAGAATCCTTCAGGTGAAGTTGCTGATTTCCTCCGTCAGCCAGTCCCCCCTCTCCTTCCTCTCTGGCTGATGGGCGAGTCCAGGAAAGCGGGGCGGGGGGGACAATAATGCCACGCTTGCTGCCCAAAAGGTCTGCCTCGCGCCCGTCAACGTCAGGTAAGGGGCCGCATCTCATCAGTCAAGTCTGGATTTTGCAAGGTGGTTTTGCTGGTTCTATAAATCAAGGCCGCCTGTCCCCAGCGGGCCTCGTCTCCAGACCCAAAGCCAGCTTGGCACAAGGCTAAAATGATACACACATTTTCACACCTCTGGTAAAGAGGTGCCGACAAGTTAACGGGGATTGTTGGCGGTAGCTTCCGAGATCACGGATTTTGTGAGACGATGCGCTCTCTGTTGAGGCAGCAATTCTTGCTTCGCTCTCGTAGCCAAAAGCACTCTTCAAATCAATCTCGTTGCGGTTCACGGTTTTTTTTTGTTTTTTTTTAGAGCAGGCAGTGTGAAAATTGCCCCCCCCCATTGGAAATTCCAGCTGCTTTTATTGCTTGCGCAGCAAAGTCACTTTACAAGGACCGAAAGGATCTTTTGGCCTGTTGGGCAATCGGAAGTTATGGACTAGAACAGGGCTTTTCAACCTTCTCACCCATTGTACCACTTTTAGGATATGGCAACATCCGAGTACCACCAGTCGCCTGGCAAGGTGTCAAAAACATGATAAAGTACAGGTAGTTCTCGACTTACAACAGTTCGCTTAGTGACTGCTTGAAGTTACAATGGCACTGAAAAAAAGTGCCCCCCCAAGCCACAGCCGAGCAAGACGCCTGCCTGCCCGCCCAGCCGCGCTCTTCCTCCTGTCCGAGGTTTCCATTGTTGTGAGCATTTCTGTTGAGGATTGGCAGCGGGGGTGAGGTGGGGGGGTGTTTGGTTTTTATTCCCCCCCTCATCTGCTGGGTGGTTGCAGCAGGTTTTGGTCACTTCACATGACTCTGGGACACTGTGACCGTCATAAATATGAATCAGTTGCCAAGCATCTGAATGTAAATCACAAGACCCTGGAGATGCTGCAACATTCCAGCTGATCGGCGCTTCTTCTGGGCTCAGCAGAAGCGCCAGGATCAGTGCTGCTTTCCAGCTGATCGGCGCTTCTTCAGGGCTCAGCAGAAGCGCCAGGATCAGCGCCGAGCTCCAGCTGGAGCCTGGCGCTGATCCTGGGGCTTCCGCTGAGCCCTGACAGCCCCGAAGCGCCGATCAGCTGGAAAGCGGCACTGATCCTGGCGCTTCCGCTGAGCCCCGACAGCCCTGCAGCTCCAGCCGTCTCTCGCTCAGGCTTGTGCGGTGCTGCCACCGGTTCAGCTCATTCCCTCCCCCTCTGCTACCACTTGTCTAGGATGGTCGCGTACCACCTGCCAGGTGCCAATGTACCACAGGTGGTACCCGTACCACTGGTTGAACAGCCCTGGACTAGATGACCTCCAAGATCCCTTCCGACTCTTGTCGTTCTGTTATTCTGTAACGTTGGATGACATGAAGAAAGTTTGTCGGCAGCACAAATCCTCATTCCATAAAAGGCTATTGAAGAAAAATATCGAAAGCTTTAATGGACTGATGCTCTCTGCAGTCGAAAAAGCATCAGAGAATAGCCACTTCATTACCTCTAAGAGCTTTTCTAAGAAGTCGCGCATAAAATGCCATTTTTAAAAAAAAAAAAAAACACACACACACAGAAAAAAAAACCCATAAAAAGCAATGCTTTTGACGTGCCCCTGGGCCACTCGTTTCCCCCCCCCCCTATTTACAGAAAGGAGAAAAATCCGAAACCCAACTTGTATAAATAAGTTTTAAATGAGTCGAAATAGAGCGACGTTAAAGCCGCTCTCCTCGGCTTTTACCGTTTGGAATTCTATCACCCGGTAAAATTCAATAGAAAGGTTCATTTCTGATTTGAAAGCGGGCGGTGTTGTACCTACAAGAGCGAAACCTTGCGGTTGTCGCTGTTGTTTTTTCCAACGATTGTGGTTCTTCCTTGAAGTCACGGTTTGCAGGATACTGAATAATAGTACTAATAAAGTTGGAAGGGACCTTGGAGGTCATCTAGTCCAACCCCCTGCTCAGGAAGGAAACCCTACGCCGTTTCAGACAAATGGCCGTCCAGTCTGTTCTTAAAAACCTCCAGTGTTGGAGCATTCACCGCTTCTGGAGGCAGGTAGTTCCACTGGTTAATTGTTCTCACTGTCAGGAAATTTCTCCTTAGTTCTAGGTTGCTTCTCTCCTTGATTAGTTTCCATCCGTTGCTTCTTGTCCTGCCTTCAGGCGCTTTGGAGAATAGCTTGACTCCCTCTTCTTTGGGGCAGCCCCTAAGATACTGGAAGACGGCTATCCTGTCCCCCCTCGTCCTTCTCTTCATTAAACGAGACATCCCCAATTCCAGCAACCGTTCCTTATATGATTTAGCCTCCAGTCCCCTGATCATCTTTGTTGCTCTTCTCTGCACTCTTTCTAGAGTCTCAGCATCTTTTTTTACATCGTTTCAGAAACATTTTTCTTTCTTTCTTTCTTTCTTTCTTTCTTTCTTTCTTTCTTTCTTTCTTTCTTTCTTTCTTTCTTTCTTTCTTTCTCATGCTCAGCTGGCTAAGCTTTGCTATTATTTTATTTTTCTTCCTACGTTTACCTTGAGCTGAAGGCACTGACAGTGTTGAGTGAAGCCTTTATCGTTGCCTGGGATGGATGAAGCCTTAACCACCGCAAGGAATTCACTGAAACGTTTGCAACCCGGACAATTTTTAAAAAGCAAATATTCTTAACGGGCAAAACTAGATGGGTGCAGTCATCCATTCTATCCCAATGCTTTGTGTATTTGAAGGCAAGGCTATCAATCCCGCAGAAGGAGTCTCCACAGCCTCTTGACATTGCCAAGCCGTCAGGTGGTTAGCGCTCTCTGAGCTTGGCTGTTTCCTGGCAGACGTTTCGTGACCCAACTGGAGAACGTCACCAGTGCTAGAAGGGGGTGGGGTTTACAGAGAGGAGGAGGAGGAGGACTGTGGGGTCTTGCTGATTTCTCAGCTTGGTTGTTCCCTTGCAGACATTTCACGACCCCACTAGGGAACGCCATCAGTGTTAGAAGGGAGTGGGGTTTGTGGAGCGGAGAAGGAGGACTATGGGTGACAACAGCGAAACCTGTAGGCAGCAATAGGGAGAAAGCAGAACTATTTAACTCGTTTTTTTGCATCTGTCTTTTCACAAAGGGAAAAAAACAGACCAACCTATCAAAAATAGTGCCATAAAAAACAGAATAGAAACACAAATTAAGATAGGCGAGAAAATGGCAAGTGAGCACCTGTCCATCCTAGACGAGTTCAAATCACCAGGACCAGATGGATCACACCCCAAGGTTCTCAAGGAACTGGCAGATGTGATCTCAGAACCACTGAACTGTATTTTTCGAAGATCCTGGAGCAGCGGGGAACTACCAGAGGACTGGAAAAGAGCTGATGTAGTTCCCATCTCCAAAAAAAGGGGGAAAAATGGATCCAGGAAACTACAGACCTATCAGCCTGACCTCAATACCTGGGAGGATTCTGGAAAAGATACTCAAGCAACGAATCAGCGAACACCCAGAGGCCAACAAAGTCATTACGAAAAGCCAACATGGGTTTGTCAAAAACAGATCGTGCCAGTCAAATCTTATCGCACTCTTTGACCAAGTGACAAAATTGGTGGACCAGAGGAATGCTGTGGATATAATTTACTTGGACTACAGAAAGGCATTTGATAAAGTAGACCACAACCTACTACTTGATAAGATAGGAAAATGTGGGTTAGACAGCATCGCCACCAAGATGGATTCGTAGCTGGCTGACCGGCCGTACTCGGCGTGTGGTCCTCAATGGAACCGCATCTACATGGAGGGAAGTGTGTAGTAGGGTCATCAGTGCTACAAGGGAGTGGGGTTTGCCCTCTGTTTCTATACCTGTGGCTTCCCAGTGTTGGTGGGAGTATCCTTGATTAGGCTGCTGTTTAATCTTAGCTTGTTTGTCTGAATTGGTAATTCCTTGATTTGCCAAAGTAGCCACACCTAATAGGAAGTGACATTTAAACCTTTGCTAGAATGCCGGGGTGCCTAGGCCAGGGGTAGGCAACCTTGGCTCTTTTATGACTCGTGGGCTTCAACTCCCAGAATTCCTGAGCCAGCCATGCTGAGTGGAAAGGGAGAGGTTTCCAAGCTGGGCCATGCTGGCTCAGGAATTCTGGGAGTTGAAGTCCACCAGTCATAAAAGAGCCAGGGTTGCCTACCCCTGGTCTAGGAGGCTCACCTCTTAGGACTTAGGCCAGGGGTAGGCAATCTTGGCTCTTTTATGACTGGTGGACTTCAACTCCCAGAATTCCTGAGCCAGCCACGCTGAGGGGAAAGGGAGAGGTTTCCAAGCTGGGCCATGCTGGCTCAG
>NW_015392247.1:0-1515 GCF_001527695.2 Protobothrops mucrosquamatus | reverse complement strand
GGAACTCAAACCTGGCCACGCCCTCATCAAACCCTAGGACCGCCCCTTTAGAGAACAGGAATGCAAGTAAAATTTGGGAGGGGCTATTTCCGGTGTGGGAGGGGCTATTTCCGGTGCGGCCGGCCCGGAAAAAGGTGCCGGAACGCGGTTCCGCCGCGTTCCGGCTGAAAAAAAGCCCTGATTATTATTATTATTATTAGGAAGGAAGGAAAAGCTGTGGTGGCACTGTGGTCAGAATGCAATACTGCAGGCTACTTCTGCTGACTGCCGGCTACCAGCAGTTCAGCAGTTCAATTCTCACCGGCTCAAGGTTGACTCAGACTTCCATCCTTCTCAGGTGGATAAAATGAGGACCCAGATTATTGGGGGCAAAAGACTGGCTGTGTAAACAGCTTAGAGAGAGCTGTAAAGTACTGTGAAGTAGTCTGTAAGTCTAAGTGCTGTTGCTAAGTGGGAAGGAAAGAAGGAAGGAAGGAAGGAAGGAAGAAAAAAGGAAGGAAGGAAGGAGAAAGGAAGGAGGAAGGTAGGAGAAAAAGGAGGAAGGAAGGAAGGTAGGAGAAAGGAAGGAGGAAGGGAGGAGAAAAGGAAGGAAGGAAGGAAGGTGGGAGAAAAGGAAGGAGGAAGGAAGGAAGGTAGGAGAAAGAAAGGAGGAAGGAAGGAAGGAAGGAAAGTAGGAGAAAAGGAAGGAAGGAAGGGCCCTGGTGGCACAGTGGTTAAAATGCAGTATTGCAGGCAAACTCTGCCCACAGCCTGGAGTTCAATCCTGACCGGCTCAAGTTTGACTCAGCCTTCCATCCTTCCAAGGTCGGTCAAACGAGGACCCAGATGGTGGGGGGGGCAACAGGCTGACTCTGTAAACCGCTTAGAGAGGGCTGTAAAGACACTGTGAAGCGGTATATAAGTCTAAGGGCGATTGCTATTGCTTGAATGCTTTTGGTAGATTAAAAAGCTCTTCGAAAACCAAGGACCCCACAGTCGTCTTCCTCTTCCTCCTCCTCTTCCTCCTCCTCCTCCTCCTCCTCCCATTTTCCTTCTCTTCCACTTTGCAAACCCCATTCCCTTCCTTGCACTGATGATGTTACCTAGTTGGGTCAGGAGACATCTGCAAGAAAGCAACCACGCTCAGAGACCCCCCAAGGACCACCCAGTTGCCAAATAGCCTTGCTCTTTGAGGTTGAGGAAGCTCAGTCCCCAGAAAGTGAGGCTCGTGGGCAAATTCTAAAACAAAGGGTTCTAGATTTCCACGTCAACTTCTGCCTATGGACTTCTAACCCCCACCCCTCCAGTTCAGTGATGGCGAACCTTTTAGAGACCGAGTGCCCAAACTGCAACCCAAAACCCACTTATGCATCGTGGAGTGCCGGGTGGGTGTGGCCCATTAGGTGGGCGTGGCCAATTGGGTGGGCGTGGCTGCGGTGGTAACGGCAGACTGGGTGGGACTAAAAAGTTCAATCAATCAATTCCAACTTTGCAAGATCTTTTTTTTTCCCGCGAGAAGTTGAAATTGACTGATTG
>NW_015392246.1:26637-30028 GCF_001527695.2 Protobothrops mucrosquamatus | reverse complement strand
TCTTTCATCTATCTATCTATCTATCTATCTATCTATCTATCTATCTATCTATCTATCTATCTATCTATCTATCTATCTCTATCTGTTTTTATCCATCCATCCATATCTATCCATGTCTGCCTGCCTGCCTGCCTGCCTGCCTGCCTATCTATCTATCTATCTATCTATCTATCTATCTATCTATCTATCTATCTATCTATCTATCTATCTATCTATCTATCATCTATCTATCTATCTATCTATCTATCTATCTATCTATCTATCTATGTTTTTATCCATCCATCCATATCTATCCATGTCTGTCTGTCTGTCTACCTACCTACCTACCTACCTATCTTTTTTATCCATCCATCCATATCTATCCCTGTCTGTCTGTCTACCTACCTACCTACCTACCTTCCATCCATCCATTCATCCATCCATCCATCCATCCATCCATCTATCTATCTATCTGTTTTTATCCATCCATCCATATCTATCCATATCTGTCTGTCTGTCTACCTACCTACCTACCTACCTACCTACCTACCTACCTATCTATCTATCTATCTATCTATCTATCTATCTATCTATCTATCTATCTATCTATCTATCTATCTTTTTATCCATCCATCCATATCTATCCATGTCTGTCTGTCTGTCTACCTACCTACCTACCTACCTATATTTTTTTATCCATCCATCCATATCTATCCATGTCTGTCTGTCTGTCTGTCTACCTACCTTCTATCTATCTATCTATCTATCTATCTATCTATCTATCTATCTATCTATCTATCTATCTATCTATCTATCTATCTATCTATCTATCTATCTGTTTTTATCCATCCATCCATATCTATCCATATCTTTCTGTCTGTCTGTCTGTCTGTCTGTCTGTCTGTCTACCTACCTACCTACCTACCTACCTACCTACCTACCTACCTATCTATCTATCTATCTATCTATCTATCTATCTATCTATCTATCATCTCTCTCTCTCTCTTAGAGACCTGGGTCTTGGGAGTGTCTTCTCCCATTGGAGAGTTTCTCTTGGGTGTGAGGGAACCCTTGTTTTTGAGGAGGACGGGCAGTTTAGAACTAGGAAGTATAAATAAAAATAAATTAAACAGCTAGCCATTCTGAGCTGCCCTCTCCAACTGTGGACCAGAGAACAGCTCTCTCCATAGAAGGAGCTTGGCCGGTGGTGCTGAACCCATCTGGATCTCGCGAAACTGCCCTCTCTGCGGGGTGTGTGTCCCTTCGATGGGGTGACGCCCCCCAACAGAGCCTCGACAGGGTTCCCACCTGGGGGGGGGGAGGATGTGGACTGGAGTCTTCAACTCCCTCCCCCCTTTTTTTTTCCTTTGGTGATTGGAATTGCTGCTGTGCTGTTGTTTCAATCAAAGCAAAATAGCTCATTCATTTATTTCTGGAGACTTCATACAGATGTGTGGCTGCATCATTAACACCCAAAGAGATGGAAAATAACAGTGTCATTTCAGGTCACCGTTTAATTTTGCAATTTCTATTCTATTTTATTTCAAATTCTATTCTTTTTTCTTTTCTTTTCTTTTCTATTCTATTCTATTCCTTATTTTAATTCCTATTCTATTCTATTCTATTCTATTCCTTATTTTAATTCTATTCTGTTCTGTTCTATTCTATTCTATTCTATTCTATATTCTGTTCTATTCTATTCCTTATTTTAATTCTATTCTATTCTATTCTATTCTATTCTATTCTATTCTATTCTATTCTATTCTATTCTATTCTATTCTGAATTGTATTCTATTCTATTCTATTCTATTCTATTCCAAATTCTATTCTATTCTATTCCTTATTTTAATTCTATTCTATTCTATTCTATTCTATATTCTGTTCTATTCTATTCCTTATTTTAATTCTATTCTATTCTATATTCTGTTCTATTCTATTCCTTATTTTAATTCTATTCTATTCTATTCTGAATTCTATTCTTTTCTATTCTATATTCTGTTCTATTCTATTCCTTATTTTAATTCTATTCTATTCTATTCTATTCTATTCTATTCTATTCCAAATTCTATTCTATTCTATTCTATTCTAGTCTAGTCTAGTCTAGTCTAGTCTAGTCTAGTCTAGTCTAGTCTATATATATATATCATTTAAATCAAACTTGGCCCATCCCAACAATTGTGCTAAGCCAGAATCCATCTTAATTTCATTGCCCAGGTTTGCAGCACACAATTAACCTGTAATTAATTAAACCTGGTTTACTCAACCTAATTTTCTGGGTTTGGATGACATGTTCTTTTTTCTTTTTCACATTTCCTTGGAATGAAAAAGAAAATTCGCGAAGAACCAAAAATGACGTTAATGCTGCAATTTGCCTGTCGTTTTAAAAGAAGTAAATAAATAAAGCCACGGAAAGTTATCTCGCTTAAAATTCAATCAGAACAGAGCTGGAAGGGACCTTGGAGGTCATCTAGTCTAGTTCAACCCCCCGCTCAAGCTGGAGACCCTATCTATCCCACTTCAGACAAGTAACTGTCCAATCTCTTCTTAAAAACCTCCAGTGTTTTCAGCTTCTGGTAGCAAGCTGTTCCACTGGTTAGTTGTCCTCAGTTAGGAAGTTTGTCCTTAATTCCAGGTTGCTTCTCTCTTTGATCAGTTTCCAACCGTTGTTTCTTGTTCTGGTGCTTTGGAAAATAAGTGGACCCCCCCCTCTTCTTTGTGGCAGCCCCTCAAATATTGGAATACCACTATCATGTCCCCCGTTTCTGATTTTCTCTTTTCTTTTTTCTCTTTTCTAACTCCTAAAGTTCCTGTAAATCCTCTTCCTTCCCCCTTGTAGTTTTTAATAAGGGCTGTCATTTTTATTAATTTAGGTGTTGACAAACTTGCACATAATAGTACAAACCAAGCACAGATTTGTCCTTCTGACATATACAGGGAGTCTTTGACTTAAAACCGTTCATTTTAAGTGACTGTTTTTCACACTTACGACCGTTGCAGCCTCCCCCGTGGTCACGTGATCAAAATTCAGACGTTTGGAAACTGAGTCGTATTTATGACGGTCGCGGTGTTCCCTGGGGTCACGTGATCCCCTTTTGCGACCTGACAAGCGAAGTCAATGGGGGAAGCCCGATTCGCTTAACGACCGTGTGATTCACTTAACTTGAGTGATTCACTTAACAACGGGGACAAGAAAGGTCATAAAATGAGGCAAAACTCACTTATTTTTAAAAATTGATCAGCCATGGAAATGTTCAGCTCCAGTGTGGTCGTAACTTGAGGACCCAATGGCTGGAAATTGAGCACCGATTTGTCCTTCTGAGGTTGTACAACTTTTTTTTTATTATAAGATTTTATTAGTTTTTTTCCATACATATAACTTTTTTTTCTATCCACCATGCACAATTATTGACCT
>NW_015392246.1:18310-19339 GCF_001527695.2 Protobothrops mucrosquamatus | reverse complement strand
TTGAGCAGGGGGCTGGACTAGAAGACCTCCAAGGTCCCTTCCAACTCTGTGATTCTATGATTCTGTCAGGGTCTCCTGCTTGAGTAAGGGGCTGGACTAGAAGACCTCCAAGGTCCCTTTCGACTGTGCTATTCTGTGATTCTGTCAGGGTCTCCTGCTTGAGCAGGGGGCTGGACTAGAAGACCTCCAAGGTCCCTTCCAACTCTGTGATTCTATGATTCTGTCAGGGTCTCCTGCTTGAGTAAGGGGCTGGACTAGAAGACCTCCAAGGTCCCTTCCAGCTTTATTCTGATTGATTGATTGATTGATTGATTGATTGATTGATTGATTGATTGATTGATTGATTGATAGCCTTCAGAGACCCATGGTGAGGTTCTCTGTCACTTCTATCAGCAAAATTCTGGATTTATCTTCACTGGTGGACCTAACCAAACCATTTTAGAGATAGTCCTCATCTTACAACAGTTCATTTACTGACCGTTTAAAGTTATAGCAACGCTAAAAAAAAAAATGACCTAGGATGTTTTTCACACTTACAACTATTGCAGCATCCCCATCATCCCGTGATTCAAACGCTTGGCAACTGACTCACATTTATGACGTACTTGCAGCGTCCCCGAGTGTGTGTGTGTGTGTGTGTGTGTGTGTGTGTGTCCCATGATCCCCTTTTGTGACCTTCTGACAAGCCAAGTCAAAGAGGGAAGCCAGATTCACCGAACAGCCGTGTTGCTAACTTTAACAACTGTGCTGATTCCCTTAATGTCTGTGGCAAGACAGGTCGTAAAATGGGGCAAAACTCAACTGTCTCGCTTACCAATAGAAATTTTGGCCTCCTTTGTGGTCGTACGTCGAGGACTACCTGTGTTTGGTAAAACTTTATCTGGTTTGTTTGTTTAATGATACATTTATGGGCGGGGGGTTGGACTAGATGACCTACAGGGTCCCTTCCAACTCCGTTATTTCTATTCTGTTCTATTCTATTCTAATTTTAATTCTGTTCTATTCTAATTTTAATTCTATTCTGTTTTA
>NW_015392246.1:8860-15954 GCF_001527695.2 Protobothrops mucrosquamatus | reverse complement strand
CCACCCTTCCCCACTTCCCTTTTCCTTCCTTCCTTCCTCCCTTCCTTCCACCCATCTGTCTCCCTTCCTTCCTTCCTTCCATCCACCCTTCCCCACTTCCGTTTTCCTTCCTTCCTTCCTTCCTTCCTTCCTTCCTTCCACCCACTCTTCTCCCTTCCTTCCTTCCTTCCTTCCTTCCTTCCATCCACCCTTCCCCACTTCCGTTTTCCTTCCTTCCTTCCTCCCTTTCCTTGGTAAGGACTCAATAGGTAGAAAAAAATGCCAAATCCAGTCTAAACATCAGGCTGACTGTGCGATGATCAATAATGATGATGATGATGATGTTGGAAGGGATCTTGGAGGTCATCTAGTCCAACCCTCTGCTCAGGCAGGGAACCTTGTACCATTTCAGACAAAGGGCTGTCCAGTCTCTTCTTAAAAACCTCCAGTGTTGGAGCATTCACAGCTTCTGTAGGCAGGTTGTCAATAATAATAATAATAAAGTTGGAAGGGACCTTGGAGGTCATCTAGTCCGACCCCCTGCTCAGGCAGGACACCCTATCCCATTTCAGACAAATGGCTGTCTGGTCTCTTCTTAAAAACTTATAAACTTCCAGTGTTGGAGCATTCACCCCTTTTAATTAATGACAAGAATAATTCAAATATTAATCATAATTCATTATTTGAGCATGTTTATTCAAGTGGTCCTCAACGTACGGGCCCAACATTTCCGTTGCTAAGCCAGACCATTGCTAAAGTGAATTTTGCCGTATTTTACCACCTTTCTTTCCACCGTTGTTAAATGAATCACTGCAGCGCTTCAGTTAGGAACACAGTTGTGAAGTGAATTTGGCTTCGCCATTTTCTTTGCTTGTCAGAAGGTCGCAAAAAATTTGATCACGTGGCGCCGGGACGCTGCAACCGTCATAAATAGGAGTCAGTTGCCAAGCGTCTGAATTTTGATCACGTGACCACGGGGATGCTACAACGGTCGTAAGTGTGAAAAACAATCACAAGCCACTTTTTTCACCGCCGCTGTAACTTCGAACAGTTCCTAAATGAACATGTCTCACAGGTATGTGACTCCAGGTGATGTACAGCATGACAGCAGTTAAGAACTCCATAGCCCTCTGAAAACAGTCAAAATAACTAAACAAACAGACTAATGTAAATAGATTGAATAAACGGTCAAACTCACGTAATCTCATCCAGCTACTTTGCAGATTCTCCCTGGAATAAACGAGCCTGGTGAATAGAATAATAAGAATAAGAATAAAAGAATAAAAATAAGAATAAGAATAAGAATGAATAGAATAGAATAGAATAGAATAGAATAGAATAGAATAGAATAGAATAGAATAGAATAGAATAGAATAGAATAATGAATATAGGATTGAATAGAATAATGAATATAGAATAGAATAGAAATAGAATAGAATAGAAATAGAAATAGGAACAGAATAGAATAGAATAGAATAGAAATAGAATAGGAATAGAATAGAATAGAATAGAATAGAAATAGGAACAGAACAGAATAGGAATAGGAATAGGCATAGGCATAGGCATAGGAATAGGAATAGAATAGAATAGAATAGAATAGAATAGAATAGAATAGAATAGTGAATATAAAATAATAGAATAGAATAGAATAGAAATAGAAATAGAAATAGAAATAGAAATAGGAACAGAATAGAACAGAACAGAACAGAATAGGAACAGAACAGAACAGAATAGAAATGGAAATGGAAATAGAAATAGAAATAGAAATAGAAATAGAAACGGAATAGGAATAGGAATAGGAATAGGAATAGGAATAGGAATAGGAATAGGAATAGGAATAGGAATAGAATAGAATAGAATAGAATAGAATAGAATAGAATAGAATAGAATAGAGCAGAGCAGAGCAGAGCAGAGCAGAGCTGGAAGGGACCTTGGAGGTCTTCTAGTCCAGCCCCCTACTCAAGCAGGAGACCCTCTACCATTTCAGACAAGTGACTGTCTAGTCTTTTCTTAAATACTTTGTTTTTTTAAAGTTACATTTTAAGGAACTTGCTGAAAATGAACAGAGATGGACCTTAGATGGAACGATGCACAGAAGGTGGGGACTCCCAACAGGAAAGGCAGGTGGCTTGGGTTCCCCCCCCCAGACAGAGCTCCTTTGGACCCAGGACCCCCCCCTCAGAGCCCCCCTCCTGCCTGACCTGATGGAAGGAATCAATGTAATCAAGGGCAGTCCCTCAAGTAACCGGGTTCCATGCCAGGCAGGGTTTCAAAGCTTTTAAAACCACCATCTTGAATTGCACCCGGAAGTCAATTCTGCACCACAATGCAGCTTGCAAAACCACAGTGTGAACTGTCATTTCCTTGTTGGGTGGGAAGCTGTACACTACCAAGGCAGTGAATAAAATGCGGGTATTCCTCGTCTTACGACAGTTCGCTTAGCGACCGTTCCACTGCCCTGAAAGAAAGCGACCGTTTTAGGACCGTTTTTCACACTTAACAACCGTTGAAGGCTCCCCCTGGTCACGTGATCCAAATCTGGGCACTTGGCAACTGGCTCCTGTTTGTGACGGTGTCCCAGGGTCATTTAATAAGCTTCCGAGGAGCAAAGACAGATTCAAATCACTGGTGTTGTGAGATGTGTGTGTGTGTGTGTGTGTGTGTTTACTAATCTCTCTGTGGATCTTTCTCTGCTGAGCCTCCCCCCCCAGCCCCCCCTCCCCATTTGCTGCTTGTTTTCCGGCTGCACTGAGAAATGTTAGTTCCTCTTATTTGCAACTAATTCTCAGGGGCTGGAAGAAGGAAGGACTGTAAGAATCCCCTGGAGAAGGCTGGTGAAGAAATAATTCTCACCTCTTGGCAGGGAGCCCCCCCAAGAGAATTTTGGCCACACCTGCCCGTGAAGCATCGCTGTTTCTGAGCCTCAGCAACATTACGATGGGTGGACTTCCACTCCCAGAATCCCCCAGCCAGCCTGCTTTAAGAGGGGTGGACTTCCACTCCCAGAATCCCCCAGCCAGCCTCCTTTAAGAGGGATGGATTTCCACTCCCAGAATCCCCCAGCCAGCCTGCTTTAAGAGGGGTGGGCTTCCACTCCCAGAATTCCTCTCCCTGCATGTTTTAAGATGGGTGGACTTCCATTTTCAGAATTCCCCAGCCAGCATGCTTTAAAATGGGTGGGCTTCAACTCCCAGAATCCCCCAGCCAGCCTGCTTTAAGAGAGGTGGGCTTCCACTCCCAGAATCCCCCAGCCAGGATGCTTTAAGATGGGTGGATTTCCACTCCCAGTATTCCCCAGCTGGCATGCTTTAAAGGGACGGACTTCCACTCCCAGAATTCCCTAGCCAGCCATGCATTAAGAGGGGAGGACTTCAACTCCCAGAATCCCCCAGCTGGCATGCTTTAAGAGGGGTGGACATCTCCTTGGCCACTGAACCAGAAGGATGGAAACTGTGCTTGCTGTCATGTCCAAGTGTCAACAGGACAACAGAACAACACAGTTGGAAGGGACCTTGGAGGTCATCTAGTCCAACCTCCAAACAATAGACACTATATAATTCCAGACAAATGGCTGTCCAATCTCTTCTTAAAAACCTCCAGGGATGGAGCACCTACAACCTCTGAAGGCAAGTTGTTCCGCTGGTTAATCGTTCTCACTGTCAGGACGTTTCTCGTTATTTTGAGTAAGGATCTCAGAACAGAGTTGGAAGGAACCTTGGAGGTCATCTAGTCCAACCCCCTGCTCAGCTAGGAAACCCTATACCATTTCGGACAAATGGCTGTCAGGTCTCTTCTTAAAAACTTCCAGTGTTGGAGCATTCACCGCTTCTGGAGGCAGGTGGTTCCACTGGTTAACAGTTCTCACTGTCAGGAAATTTCTAGGTTGCTTCGCTCCTTGGTTAGTTTCCATCTGTTGCTCCTAGTTGCTTTGGAGAACAGCTTGACTCCCTCTTCTTTGGGGCAGCCCCTGAGATACTGGAACTCTGCTAGCATGTCATTCTTCTCTTCGTTAAACTAGACATACCCAATTCCAGCAACCGTTCCTTATATGTTTCAGCCTCCAGTCCCCTAATCCTCTTTGTTGCTCTTCTCTGCACTCTTTCCAGAGTCTCAACATCTTTTTTACATCGTGGCGATATAAAACACCTCCTTTTTCTCCTGACAGGTGGATGTTGAGCAGGTGGACCCCCGAGGCCGAACTCCCTTGCACCTGGCCACCACCCTGGGCCACTTGGAGTGTGCACGGGTTCTCTTGCGGCACGGGGCAGACGTAGCCAAAGAAAATCGGTCCGGCTGGACAGGTGTGTTGCCTTTTCTCTCCTTGGCAGGTGGGAAGCACAGCTGAGCATCAGCGCCTTTGGTTTAGCAGAACAAGATTTTCAGAGCTCCAGAACATACACGAAGTTCTCAACTTCAACAACCGTAGCAAGTTATGTCAAACCTCCCTGGGGGAATTACGACCTGGGTCCAAAGATTCCCCAGCCAGCCTGCTTTAAGAGGGGTGGGCTTCCACTCCCAGAATTCCCCAGCCAGGATGCTTTAAGAGGGGTAGGCTTTCATTCCCAGAATCCCCCAGCCAGCCTGCTTTAAGAGGGGTGGACTTCCAGTCCCAGAATTCCCCAGCCAGAATTCATTAAGATGGGTGGGCTTCCAGTCCCAGAATTCCCCAGCCAGCCTGCTTTAAGATGGGTGGATTTCCACTCCCAGGGTGGATTTCCACTCCAGCCAGCCTGCTTTAAGAGGAATGGGCTTCAACTCCCAGAATTCCCCAGCCAGAATTCATTAAGATGGGTGTGATCTTCATGCTGGCTGGGGAATTCTGGGAGTTGAAGTTGCAGAGGTGAAGAACCACCATTCTTGACCGCCTTGCCTTCCGCAACGCATCACTGTGCCGAAAAGCGAAGTGAAAGTCTTTTTTTTTAAGGAAATGAAAATCTTTTCACGGCCGCGTCTAACCGTTTCGATCAAGGACCGTTGATTTCCGGTTCTGAACATTTTCAGCCCGCCGTTTCCAATGTTATTTTCAAAGACGTTTTAATGAGTTTTTTAAAAAAAAGATTTTCAAAGGAATTTTAATAAATTCACACAGATACACACACACACACACAGAGACGGATAGGTGGCTGGGAATTTGACTTTGTACAAAGTGCAAAAAAGTGGAGGTTGTGACTCTAAAAGACCACACTTTTTTTTAACATGCCTTGCACGCAGAAAATGCAAAAAAGAGACACGGATTTTATCCTGCAATGGCTCCTGCTACCCAGTTTGTTCATTAAGGCAGTCCTCGGCTTACGACTACGGAATTTCCATGGCTAAATAAGGCAGTCGTTAAGCGAATCACGGCAGTGGCTAAGCGAGTTACACAATCGTTAAGTGAGTCAGGCTTTCCCCCCCACCCTTGATTTTGCTTGTCGGACCTTGGCTGGGAAAGTCCCAGAGAGTGACCCGAGACTTTGCAGCCGTCGTAAATACAGGGCAGTCCTCGACTTAACGACCACAACTGACCCCCCAGATTTATGTTGCTAAATGAGAAATTGGTTCAGTGCATTTTGGCCCGTTTTACCGTCTTCTTTGCCACGGTTCACTTCTCTTCCCAGATTTGTTCAGTCAATCCCTGTAGTTGTTAAGCGAGTAACGAGGTTGTTAAGTGGATCCAGCTTCCCCCATCAACTTCACTGCTCAGAAGGTCACAAAAGGGGATCACGTGACCCCAGGGAGCCTGCGACCGTCATAAATACGAGTCGGTTGGCAAGCGTCTTTGAGTTTGGATCACGTGACGATGGGGACGCTGCAACGGTCATAAGTAATGTACAGGTAGTCGTCAACTTAATAACAGTTTGCTTAGTGGCCGTTGGAAGTTACAACAACGCTGAAAAAACTGACTTAGGACCGTTTTTCAGTGTGGTCGCTAAATAGACCGTCGTAAGTTGAGGACTAAACGGTCACTAAATGGACCATCGTAAGTCGGGGACTCTCTGCCTATTCTGGTGGCCAAGCGCCCAAATTTGTATCATGTGGCCGTGGGGGTGCTGCGACGGTCGTAAGGGCGAGGACCCGTTGTAAGTCACTTTTTTTTCACCGCCGTCGTAACTTCGGTCACGAAACGAGGACCTGATTCTCTTCTTGGGTTGCAGTGCTGCAGGAGGCGGTCAGTACTCAGGAGCAAGATCTGGTTCAACTGGTGCTGCGTTACCGGGACTACCAGAGAGCCATCAAGCGCTTGGCCGGGATCCCCGTCCTGCTGGAAAAACTGCGGAAGGTCAGTCCTCCCCTCGCCCCTTCCTCAGTTTCCCCCTCTGTGTCCTTGTTGAGAATAACAATGGTGGTTTATGGTGCAATATCACAAGCGAAGAGGAATTGATTGCAAATTTGCTAATGGCAGCTAAGATTAGTGGTGGCTAAATATGGGAGAGGGAATTGGGTTATTCCAAGAAACGAGGGGTATAATGAAACACGGAATTATGGCGATCAACGGCAAATTAGGAACAGAAATTGAATTTAAAAAAGGGATGGTTGAAGTAGATAATTGTAATGAAATATGGGAGGATTTTATAAAAAACAGGGCTGGTGGAAGAAGGAAAAGGGAATAAACCTAGTCAGGAATATGTGCTGTTCTGGAGGGGATAAGGGCACAATTGAAATATATTGTATATTGTTAGTAGTAGTAGTAGTAGTAGTAGTAGTAGTAGTAGTAGTAGTAGTAGTAGTAGTAGTAGTGATAATGATAATGATAATGATAATGATGATGATGATAATAATAATAATAATAATAATAATAGTAGTAGTAGTAGTAGTAGTAATAATAATAATAATAATAATAATAATAATAATAATAATAATAATAATAATAATAATAAAAAAAAAAGTTGGAAGGGACCTTGGAGGTCATCTAGTCTAACCCCCTGCTCAGGCAGGAAACCCTATACCATTTCAGACAAAGGGCTGTCCAGTCTCTTCTTAAAAACTTCCAGCGTTGGAGCATTTGTTGGAGATGGTAAACCTCTCCCCAGGGCTTCTCTCCTCCTTCAATTCAGACACACAGGTATTCCTCAACGTATGACCGCAAGGGAGCCCAGAATTTCGGTCACTGAGACATTTGTGAAGTGAATGTTGTC
>NW_015392246.1:5793-7639 GCF_001527695.2 Protobothrops mucrosquamatus | reverse complement strand
GCAGTCGTTAAACGAGTAACCCGGTTGTTAAGTGAATCCGGCTGGTCAGAAGGTCACAGAAGGGGATCACGTGACCCCGGGACGCTGCGACCGTCGTAAATACGGGTCAGCTGCCAAGCGTCCGAATTTGGGTCGCGCGACCGCGGGGAGGCTGCCACGGTGTGAAAAACGGTCACGTCTTTTTTTCCAGCGCCGTTGTGACTTGAAACGGTCGCTGAGCAAAACGTCGTAAGTTGAGGACTCGCTGTATGTCATTTTGCCTCCCAAATCTGTTCTGTTCTTTTTGCTGCAGGCTCAAGATTTCTACGTAGAGATGAAGTGGGAATTCACGAGTTGGGGTACGTGTGCATGCCGAAAGAAAGCAGCCGATGCCCCAGTTGGGAAGGGGCTGTCGCCTCTTTGCCCCCCCAAGTGGGAAGAAAACCCACCCACCCCTTAAGAAAAAAAATCTCCCCCCCAAGGGGCATTTGCAGGATTAGAAAAAGCCAAGTTAGTCCCACGTGTGCAAAGTCTTCTCATTTATATGTTGAATGCATTGTAACGGGCGGGGCTTCAATTCCACAGACAGGTCAGCCATCTTGACTTTTTTGACCCCACCCCATGCCAGACGTCCCTACTTTCCCAGGGTAGAGAACATGCCAGAGTAGGGGAAGGACTTAATTCCAGGGACAGGATGAATTTAATAAGCCACCCAGTGACTCTTGACACGGAGATAGGCAGCATATAGAATGACTGAGTGAATGAATGAATGAAGGAAGGAAGGAAGGAAAGGAAGAAAAGAAAGAAGGAAAGAAGGGAGGAAGGAAGGAAGGAAGAAGAGAGGGAGGGAGAGGAAGGAAAGGAAGGAAGGAAAGAAGGAAGGAGAAGAGTGGGAGGGAGGAAGGAAGGAGAAGGGAGAGGAAGGAAAGAAGGAAATGAAGGAGGGAGGGAGGAAAGAAGGAAATAAGGAAGGAGAAGGGAGGGAGAAAGGAAGGAAGGAAGAGATGAAGGAAAAGGAAAGGAAGGAAGGAAAGAAGGAAAGAGAAGAGTGGGAGGGAGGAAGGGTGGAAGGAATGAAGGAAGGAGAAGGGAGAAGAAGGAAAGGAAGAGAAGGAAGAGAAGGAAGGAAGGAAGTAAGAAGAAAAAGGAAGGAAAGAGAAGGAAGGAGAAGTGGGAGGCAGGAAGGGTGGAAAGAAGGAAGGAAGGAGAAGGGAGAAGACGGAAGGAAAGAAAGAAAGAAGGAAAGGAAGGAGGAAGGAAGGAATTAATTGCCCCCGTGGCACTCGCCCTCCTCTGCTTTTTCGCAGTTCCTTTGGTCTCCAAGATTTGCCCCAGTGACACATACAAGGTGTGGAAGTGCGGCCAGAACCTGCGGGTAGACACAACATTGCTGGGCTTCGACCACATGACCTGGCAGCGTGGGAACCACAGCTTCATCTTCCGGGGTCAAGGTGGGTGAAAATTCTTGGAAGGCTGCTTTGACATTCACACCTGTCAATCTACTGTATCTACTTCCAAATACTTGTCGTTAACTTGTGTTAACAATGCTTAATGAATACATTTGTTTTTGGCCTTAGGATACCCCAGTGTTTTTCCATCGTGGACACTTTAAGAGGGGTGGGCTTCCACTCCCAGAATCCCCCAGCCAGCCTGCTTTAAGAGGGGTGGGCTTCCACTCCCAGAATTCCTCAGCCAGCCTGCTTTAAGACGGGTGGGCTTCCACTCCCAGAATTCCTCAGCCAGCCTGCTTTAAGAGGGGTTGACTTCAACTCCCAGAATCCCCCAGCCAGCCTGCTTTAAGAGGGGTGGGCTTCCACTCCCAGAATTCCCCAGCCAGCCTGCTTTAAGAGGGGTGGGCTTCCACTCC
>NW_015392246.1:0-2844 GCF_001527695.2 Protobothrops mucrosquamatus | reverse complement strand
GGAAGCCAGATCCACTTAACAACCATGTTACTAATTGAACAACTGCAGCAAGAATGAGCCAAAACTCACTTAACAAATTTCTCCCTTAGCAACATAAATTCTGGCCTCTCTTGTCGTCGTAAGGCGAGGACTCCCTATAATTCTCCCAGTGATTCCTTCTCTCTCTCTCTCTCTCTCTCTCTCTCTCTCTCTCTCTCTCTCTCTCTCTCTCTCAGGAACAAGACGGGTATATTAGGCTGGAGGAGCGAGAAGACCGAGATGGTGAACGGGTACGAAGCCAAGGTGAGACCTCTGACACTGAGGACTAGAAGTTTGACAAGTGGATGGGAAGAGGGGTAGGAAGGGGCAAAAACGTACCGTGTGTCCCTCGCTCGACAGGTTTACGGGGCTTCCAACGTGGAACTCATCACCCGGACGCGGACCGAACACCTTTCCGAGCAGCACAAAGGAAAAACTAAAGGTGAGGATCGCTTTTTGCTTTCGGCCAAAAATTCAGATTATTTTTCCTTGCTGAATTGTGCTGCTCCTCCTATTTGTAACACGGGTGTCCTTATTGCGGCCTCCTTAAAATGTTTCCCGGGTCAAGTCCTCGCCTTACGACCGCAAGGGAGCCCGAAATTTCCCATCGCTTAAACCAGACATTTGTTAAGCGGGTTTCGACCCATTTTACGACCTCTCACCACCGTCGCGAAGCGAGTCACTGCTGTTAAATGAGTAACACGGTTGTAAAGTGAACCTGGCTTTCCCCCTCGACTTTACTTGTTGAGAGGTCGCGCAAAAGGGGGAGATCACGTGACACACACACACACACACCCCGGGATGCACCAACTGTCATAAATACGAGTCGGTTGCCAAGCGTCCGAATTTTGATCCTGGGGATGCTGCGACGGTTGTGTGAGAAATGGCCAAAGATCCCTTTTTTTTTTACTGTTGTTGTAACTTCGATTGGCCGCTGAACAAACCGCCGTAAGTCGAGGATTCTCTGTCATTCATTTTGCTTTTTTATATTCTTTCGTCTCACCCTGTTTCCCTGGAGTGTTTGGACATGGATCTCATTAGAAATAATTCTAATTAAAAAAAACAAACCCGTAACCCATTGACTTTGTGCTCTGCCCCAGATGTGGCATAACTTTATATTATATTTCATCTCCTGTGCTGGTCCTGTTCATTAGAAATAGAATAACAGAGTTGGAAGGGACCTTGGAGGTCTTTTAGTCCAACCCCCTGCTCAGGCAGCAAACCCTATACCAGAGGTAGGCAACCTTGGCTGTTTTATGACTTGTGGACTTCAACTCCCAGAATTCCTGAGCCAGCCATGCTGAGGGGAAAGGGAGAGGTTTCCAAGCTGAGCCATGCTGGCTCAGGAATTCTGGGAATTGAAGTCCACAAGTCATCCAGGGGGCCATAGTTCCCCCATGCTGGCTCAGGAATTCTGGGAGTTGAAGTCCACGAGTCACGAAGGGGGCCATAGTTCCCCCATGCTGGCTCAGGAATTCTGGGAGTTGAAGTCCACGAGTCATAAAAGAGCCAAGGTTGCCTACCCCTGGTCTAGGATGCTCACCACTTAGAACAGGAGGACTTAGGACAGGGGTAGGCAACCGTGGCTCTTTTATGACTCGTGGACTTCAACTCCCAGAATTCCTTGGTCCCTTCCAACTCTGTTATTCTATTTCTAATGAACAGGACCAGCACAGGAGATGAAATATAATATAAAGTTATGCCACATCTGGGGCAGAGCACAAAGTCAATGGGTTACGGGTTTGTTTTTTTTAATTAGAATTATTTCTAATGAGATCCATGTCCAAACACTCCAGGGAAACAGGGTGAGACGAAAGAATATAAAAAAGCAAAATGAATGACAGAGAATCCTCGACTTACGGCGGTTTGTTCAGCGGCCAATCGAAGTTACAACAACAGTAAAAAAAAAAGGGATCTTTGGCCATTTCTCACACAACCGTCGCAGCATCCCCAGGATCAAAATTCGGACGCTTGGCAACCGACTCGTATTTATGACAGTTGGTGCATCCCGGGGTGTGTGTGTGTGTGTGTCACGTGATCTCCCCCTTTTGCGCGACCTCTCAACAAGTAAAGTCGAGGGGGAAAGCCAGGTTCACTTTACAACCGTGTTACTCATTTAACAGCAGTGACTCGCTTCGCGACGGTGGTGAGAGGTCGTAAAATGGGTCGAAACCCGCTTAACAAATGTCTGGTTTAAGCGATGGGAAATTTCGGGCTCCCTTGCGGTCGTAAGGCGAGGACTTGACCCGGGAAACATTTTAAGGAGGCCGCAATAAGGACACCCGTGTTACAAATAGGAGGAGCAGCACAATTCAGCAAGGAAAAATAATCTGAATTTTTGGCCGAAAGCAAAAAGCGATCCTCACCTTTAGTTTTTCCTTTGTGCTGCTCGGAAAGGTGTTCGGTCCGCGTCCGGGTGATGAGTTCCACGTTGGAAGCCCCGTAAACCTGTCGAGCGAGGGACACACGGTACGTTTTTGCCCCTTCCTACCCCTCTTCCCATCCACTTGTCAAACTTCTAGTCCTCAGTGTCAGAGGTCTCACCTTGGCTTCGTACCCGTTCACCATCTCGGTCTTCTCGCTCCTCCAGCCTAATATACCCGTCTTGTTCCTGAGAGAGAGAGAGAGAGAGAGAGAGAGAGAGAGAGAGAGAGAGAGAGAGAGAGAGAAGGAATCACTGGGAGAATTATAGGGAGTCCTCGCCTTACGACGACAAGAGAGGCCAGAATTTATGTTGCTAAGGGAGAAATTTGTTAAGTGAGTTTTGGCTCATTCTTGCTGCAGTTGTTCAATTAGTAACATGGTTGTTAAGTGGATCTGGCTTCC
>NW_015392245.1:16935-20669 GCF_001527695.2 Protobothrops mucrosquamatus | reverse complement strand
GCTGTATGCAACGAAATTTCATTTTAATGTATGCCGATTAGTGTACATTCAAAGTGACAATAAAGTTATTGTTCTCTTCACCTGTATTTGCCTTTATTCATGGCAATGATATCTGGCAACCTGCAGCTGAAGACTGCCGATAAGGACAAAGCCAGGAATATGGTATCTCTTGATGCTCACTGTAACTGAACTCATATGTTATCATTCACTTGCTCTCAGCCCAATTTATCTCATAGGGTTTGTTATTGGGGGGAGGGAATGGAAGGAGGGAACCTTACATACACTGCCTCAAACTTCTGTATGAAAGAAGGATTTGTTATTATTTAACAAACAATAAGCAAGAAGGTTGTAATGATGTCTACGTGATATAGGGATATCATGGATGCCAAAGCTACAGATATATATTGGGGGAGTCTACACCTCTGTGCTTGATAAATTTGACAATCCTCCTCAACTGTAGTTTATAATCCACAGAGGCTGGATTCCCAGTTTATGCTAAACCCAAACCAAACAAACCCCACTACACTATGGCTTAGTGCAATGTGTGAAACCAGCCAGAATCATTGGTAAACCACAGGTGGATAATGTTAACAGCAGTGACTTCAAGGTAGGACAAAAGGCCCATCACTAAATGAACAGGTGAGTATCCTCTCTGCAGAGAATGAGCAGAAGGATGCTTGGAGTCATGCATACTGCCATGTAGAGTCCCACTTTCTTCACCTGAGAAGACCAGAATCTAATGTTCCCTTATGTCACTTTTTGTTATGAAATGGAGCTAAAGGGTGCTCTGATTTGTACACATGCACTATATAAGGCTTCTGGCTAAGTAATGCAAGGTTTGCCTCATGCTTTTCTTATTTGGAGCCATCTGCTTGCTAGCAGGCTTAACTTTCATTTGATACCTTGGTTTGTCGATACTTGGATGACGATGGCCAAAGGGACATTCAGTTGCTAGGATCTGCCCACAGCCTTTCCCACTCATGCATAAGACTGGATCTATTTTTAATGGATAACTGTTGAAATCAGAAAAAAGGAGGAAGGAGCCTGGGATGCTTATATATTCAGAGGAGAAGATTGGAGATGGAATAGAAAATGAGTAGAGAGGAGGAGGCTAGGGTGATGACTTTCTCTTCTTTTTTGCAACATGTCTTTTCATTCTTCCAACTTCTAAGAATATGGGAAGGAAAAATGGGGCTGATGTGAAAATGTCCTACGAATAGCACAAAAAAGAAAGATTCAGAAAGGAATAAAATATTTATCTGAAACAAAATGTAACTGAAAGAAGTAAAATCGGGTAGTTTCTATATCAGTGATGGTGAANTTCAAATGCTTTTTCGCTGTTCCTCTTTCTGTCTGTCAGTTCCTTGTTCTGATTCCTTAGCCAGCCACTGAATTCCTTGGATAATACATATATCAGATTCTTCTTCCTTCTAAGGAATGACAAAAGAGTTCAATCTTCTAATCAGACTATTGGCATATTTTAAAGGACAAGAGCTAATGCATGCAAGATGCATTCAGCAGTTTTCACTGGGGGAAAATTGTGGCAATGATTCTCCTCTTTGAGATGGAGAAAGAATATGTGCCAAAAATAAAATAAAATAAGAGAAGAGAAGAGAAGAGCCATCTTTTAAACCCCAGGTCTTGCTTCTCATTTTAAAAAATCAATGAAGCTTTCCTATGTTATCTGGAACTCAATGGCTTCTCAGATATTCCAGCCTTTATACTGCACTCCTGCCCATGATGCTACTTGGGAATCTCATTAATAAGTCATGGGAAGAATGCTGTTCAGTAACTTCCCATTTCTCATTAGTAAATCAGAACTTGGTACGATTCTAGAGGAATAGGTGGGGGAAGAGGGGAACATGTCTCCGATTAGGCAACCTACAATATCTCAATCAGGCCATGAGTTCAAAATGAAACTTGTAGCTACTGCCATTCATTTGATTAATTTTCTGACATGTATTGGAATGAAGAGAAATGAATTGATCCAGCTTGGTAAGGTGCCCATGCTAAAGAGTGTATAGTTTGCATAGCTGGGTGGAAATACCAGTTAAGCTATTGCGATCAGAGCCAGTTCTGGGTAATATGAAGTGGTTGATTAATCCAGTGTTGGACTTCTCATGAGAACTAACTGCATATCGTGGTTTTGCACAACATACTGGGCTAAATGTGTTAGGCTGTTATATTCTGCCAGCTGTGTCCACCTGCAGAGAAAGAGCAGGGTGTGCGTAGATCAAGAGCACCAAAATGGTACATGCAACTGGGTGATTGAAGCCCCATTCTTTTTTTACATGCATGCGATGTGGTTGACACATGTTAAAAAGGGGGCAAGGCTTGAATCATTCAGTTGTGCCTGCTTCTTTGATACTGTTGACCCATACACAAGCAAACACTCTTGATATGGAGGATGATGAAGAAGAAGAATCTGGCTATATGAATTATATCAGGAATTATCTGCCTGCAACCAGAAGTATAGGCTAAATAAAAAAGAGAATGCTATACAGAAGAAGCTATTCATTTCTTCAGGAATGCTTCTATACAAGAATTCAGTCAATCCTTCTCTGAAAGCTGGGCATTCTGTCCTTCTCTTACACAACTGGCTCAATACTGTTTGGATTCACAGATTATACGACAGTTGGTTTGTCAAGCAAACCATGGTGACAGAATTAGTGAATTAGTGAAATTAGTGACTATTGAACTGGCACTGGGAAGACCCTAGTTCAAATCCATGTTCAGTCATAGAGGGTCACTAAATTACTCTATAGTGTTATGAGAATACTATGTGCAGTCTACCTTAGCTTAGCTTTCACATACTATGGCATGCTCTCATATTACAAGGTTTTACATCACCTCTGTCTATGTGAAACCCTAAAGCTAATGCCCCTGATATAGTTATCTACAATGCAAAAGTCCGTGAGTTCAATTCCTTGTAGAGAATTTGAATAACAGAATAATATCTGTTGTTAATAATATTAGCGACTGACCCAGATTCAATCTTGCAACAATATCCTGGGATCATTGTAGATTTTAGAAAGAGCCGGCACAGTCATACTCCCCCCAGTATCAAGAATGCAGCTATGGAGATGGTCAACAGTATTAAGTAACTGGGGATGCAGATAACTAACAACCTGAATTGGTCTCTCCACACGTCAACATCTGCATTTCCTGCATCGGATGAGGCGAGCACATCTCTCTCCTTCTGTCCTAGCCACTTTTTTACAGAGGCACGATTGAGAGCATTTTAACAAACTGCATCACTGTCTGGTTTGGTGGCAGCAGTGCCTCAGATAGAAAGTCCATACAGAGATTGGGTGAGGACAGCCGAGAAGATCATAGGAAGCTCACTTCCTGTTATTCAGGATGCTGCTTATAAGTGCTATGTGATTAGAGCTCAAAGCATTGTTAGAGACCCCACACACCCACTTTGCGGTCTGTTTCTGTTGTTCCCCTCTGGGAGGAGGTTTCAAAGTATTTCTAGCAGGACTACCCGATTCTCTAATAGCTTTGTTCCCTATGCCATCCGCCCGGTAACCTCACAAGATTTGTTTTTCTCGCCATGCACATGTATACATAACCCAAACTAGACTGTTGTTTCTCTGTGTTATACAATATATGTGGGTATATGCATAATTCTGTATTCATTTATTTATTTATTTATTTATTTATTTATTTATTTTTGTCATATTTATGTAGTGTATATCGGAGGTGGTGACCCTTTGAGAGCTGTATGCAAC
>NW_015392245.1:2645-15644 GCF_001527695.2 Protobothrops mucrosquamatus | reverse complement strand
ATGTGAAAATGTCCTACGAATAGCACAAAAAAGAAAGATTCAGAAAGGAATAAAATATTTATCTGAAACAAAATGTAACTGAAAGAAGTAAAATCGGGTAGTTTCTATATCAGTGATGGTGAATCTTTTAGAGATCGAGTGCCCCAAAATTGCCTCCGCCACCCCGCTCTGCCCCTGCCCTGCCCCGCCCCACCCCCCTGCTTTGCCCCACCCCACCCACCCACAGGGCCACCCACTGTCTCCATGGCCCGCCTCAGATCGCCCAGGCAGCCCAGCAGTGCCATGGTGGCCACGCCCTCCACCCGTGCCCCACAGCATCAACTGCGCATGACGGGGCGTGAGGGCAGAGTGTTGTCCCTGCTGCCCAGCTGCCATGTCCTTGGCTGTGCTGCTCTGTGTGGGCCACGCCTGGGGGGCGACTCTCCTCTGGGAGGGCTGCTATGAGGAGGGGGCCATGGGGGGAGGCGGGGCTGGGGTGACGGTGTACGTGCCCACAGAGAGAGCTCTGAGTGCCGTAGGTTCGCATGCCATAGGTTTGCCACCACTGTTCTATATTCTATATGCTTGAATAATATTTGTTTTTTACAGTTGCAAAAAAACATACATGAGAAAAAGCAAGAGAGAGATGAGCTGGTTTAAAAGAATGCAGCCTCTTATTTAAACCACAAACTGGTTTTCTCTATGTAAATTTTACATTAAATTCTTCCCAAAGTCAAATTTGCTACCTTATAATCTATGCTTGTATCCAGCTACAAGTAGTCCTCTACTTATGACCATTCATTTAACAACTGTTTGAAGTTATGATTGTGCTTTAAAAAGCGACTTACAAGCAGTCCTTGCACTTAGGATTATCACAGCCCACATGATTATGATTCAGACCCTTGCCAGTCCCCCTGTATTTATGATGGTTGCAGCATCCTTGGCTCACATGATCGTCATTTGTGACCTTTCCAGCGGGCTTCTGACAAGCAAAGTTAACGAGGGAGCCAGATTCACTTAATGACCACAGCAAAAAGGTTGTAAAATTGGGCGTAACTCACATAACAGCTGCATCACTTAGCAATGAACGTTCTGGTCCCAATTACCTGCATATTCACCAAGAAAAGGATGACTGTACAGCAAGGCCATTGGTTTACCAAAGCTGATAGTTCTCTTCCCAGCCCTGCATCATTAAAGATTCCTCTAAGCCAGCAGTCCCCAACCTTTTGGGCACCAGGGACCAGTGCCATGGAGAAAGGTTTTTCCGTGGACCAGAGAGTGCATGGTTTTGTGTGCTGCCTGCATCCCACGGATGGGGCTTTGCTTGTTTGTCAGGACCAGTTGCTGGCATGCTGCGGCCCAGTACCGGTCCATGGACTGGGGGTTGGGGACCCCTGTTCTAAGCTGCTCCTTAGGACCCTTCCTAGCTCATTGTAATAAAGTTTTGACTCTCCTTCATCTCATCCCTAACATCCAAGTAAGGAAGGTTTAAGCCATTCTTAACCGTATAGGTTTTAAAGCAATAGCAATATCACTTACACTTACTGTATATACCACTTTACAGTGCTTTACAGCCCTCTCTAAGTGGTTTACAGAGTCATCATTTTGCCCCCAATCTTGGTCCTCATTTTACAGACCTCAGAAGGCTGGAAGGTTGAGTCAACCTTGAGCTGGTGAGAATCTAACTCCCGAACTGCTGTTTTTGGCAGTTAAGGAGTGTCTTCCTTAATCTTAATGCATGCAAGGACAACTATGAGGTGTGTAAAACCTGTTATATGTTTTCACTCATTCCACTGGAGGCAGTCAGATAACCTGTAGCGGACAAGATCAAATAGATGTTTTATTGGTCATCTCAAACCAATGAGGGCATACTCCTCCAGTTCCCATTCAGATGTCTGGAGTCAGGAGCAAGGGGACAACGATGACATGAGCACAAAGAGGCCATCACATATGTGCAGGTGCCCACAGGTGGCAAGTATAATCAGCAGTAGGAATAGCCTTGACAAACAGAAGAAAGTGTTTCAATCAAGACAAACAATCAGATAAAAGAAATTTGAGTCTATGGCAGAAGTGTAATTTGAGAAAGTATCTCGGATTTTACTCTCTCTGGTTCTCTCTGAGATAAAGGAAAGGAGTGAGGAAGTGTATTTAGACTTGTAAGATTCTATTATTACAATTTTAAAATAAAAGTAGTGTTAGCATCCACAACTCTGGTTTTCTAATCTGGGTTTCTTATCTGGTCTACCTCAAAGGCTGACAGCAGGACACAAATATATAATGGCCAGCATTTGCATGATATCATGCGATATCATGTGTCATTCTTTTGGTGTTATTATCACTTGCTGCAGATGTAAATGCTCATTTACAGAGCTCTCTGCCAATTCAACAATGGGTGGAGACCACTTTACTCAGTAGTAGGGATCAGCCATGAGTGTGATAGAGTTGGAACATTAGTAATAGTTAAGACAGGAACACAACCTATTTTGTATTCTTACATGGCTAGGTAGTCATCAATAGGAGAAGGGAGCATGTTGCTGTTATAAGATTTTAAATGGTTACATGTTGTAAAATGACTCTTAATAGTAATGCTTAAACCTTTTAAAAACTGTACTAAGATTTGCAGATTGGATCAAGGAAACTCTAATACAAAGTACCTCTTCTTACAGTTATCAAAACTGGGCTGCAAAAATCTAGACTACCACTAGGTGGCAGCCAGATATACAGACCACACTGCACTCTATGCTGCCATCTAGTGATCATACCCAAGTTTTACCACCCACGTCTGGTAGCCCCATCTATTGTAGTTTAAAGAACTTTAATTATAGCTCATAGTTAAAATGGAAATCAGTGGAGATGGAAAGCAGTGAAAATGATAGGGGAAGGACCTGGGAGTAACAGAAGAGGGAATAACTGGAGTTTTTCCTTTCTCCAAAATAATCTGCTACTTTGTCCATGATATTTAATGAGTGCCTAATGAATGTTTATACATATATGATTTGAAAACTACAATTTAAAATTGAAGTTGGTTAATGAAAATTGAGACTGATATTCAGAATTTCTCATCTTACAGATGGCCAACATATTTACATGCAGTTTGCTAGAGTGCCAGAATGTCAAGCTAGGAAAAAGATGTATTCTAGCCACTATCATCTTTTAAACTTCAGAACTATAATGTCTGTCCCACTGAAAGAAGTGGAAAGGGGAAAAAGTTCTTATATTAGTTTTAGAGCATGTAGTCATCTAAGTGTTTAATTGGTCAGTATCTCTAAATGTGTTCTCTGAATAAACATTGGACAACTTGCCATAAATTTGTATTAATTCAGCAGAGAGTGACAATGGGGAAAGAAAGCAACCCAGGAGACATGACAGCTGCTCTGTTTTTGTTTTATAACTGATATGGTTTCTCAACAATTATTTTAAATAATTAATTCAAAGTTAATTAATGCACATAGGGCAGAATCCAAATAACTACTTTTGTTGCCCCCCAAAGCAATGAGGTTTTCTTTGAAACCCATTGTAATACTCCAGACTGCCCCCAAAACTCCTTTTCATTGCAAACAAGAAAAAGAAGTTTATCTAGATTTAAGTCCACGGTGATCAAGAAATCCAATGACTTCTTCAGATGCAGATAGTTCCCCCTTATCTAATCAAAAATTAGACTGATCGGTTTGGTTTGTTGCACGGCAATGGTGTGCAGGAGTGAATTTTGCCTTCAAGCCTGGAAAACAAAAAAAGTAACCTTTGAAGTTAGGGTTAAGTGGCACCTTAGAGGTCAGAAGAGAGATACTGGTGAGATATGTAGTTCATGAGCCAGGAAAAACATTCGTTAAAATCATGCAGAAAATACCACCCCCACTAAAATGCTGTCTTTGCATTACTAGCCTTCTTCTGCAGATGGTGAACAGGGTGATATCTAGCCAGGCAACTACTGAAATTTAACTCTTCTCATTTCCCTCTGAATTTTGAAATGCCATCTCTGATCTTTCTTGGTTTTGTCTTTTAAGTCCAGCTGACATTACTTTCAGAATACATCCACATGCAAGCTCTGCTTCTGCCTTTAAACCATCATCTGCAGACGCTGAACTGGTGTCACAGCACATAAAAAGCAGAGCCACTGCTTTCATTCCCGCTGTGCTGCCAGTCTTTCCTCATCTGAATGACAGAATTCACTTTCTGTGACTGCTCCACCAAAGCAATTCTCAGTGCCACAGGGAAAAAAAAAGAAGAAGAAAAAAAACCCCTCTTCTGTGAAATTTCAAGAGCAGTCAAGCAACACAACAAGTACCGCTACCGAAATGATGTCTCGGTGGGTGTCTTTAATTTTGTTTTTGTTTTGATTTTTGCCCTTTCCCTCTTGGTTGAATGGGTATCTCATGGTTCTTTGCTAAATTATTTTGGCTTAACTACATCTTAATGTATCCAGGCAAATAAATTGCAAATCGCTCTGCTTTCTAGGTAAAAGAAAATCATACGTTGCTTGAAACTCTGGGAAACTATTAATGTCCTTCAGACGCTGTATTGATGTTTTGCAAATTCTAACTTGGCTTCAGAGCCATGAATTCATTAGTGCAGAGGCTTTTGTCAATCAAAACTATGCCATGGTTAGGCTCTACTTCATTTCATAAGAAAAAGGCCGATGCTTTGGGGGAGCACAGAAGCTCTTTTATTTCCTCCTTCGCAAGGAATGAGAAGTTCTAAGCGGCTTGATAAAAGATGATGGAGATGATAGGCAAAAATGAAATAAAACTTTCAGAAATTGATCTAAGCATTCAAGGCATGAAATGCCTTATGATGAATAAAACGCTGGGCTACAAACCAGAAGGCTGTGAGTTCCAGTCTTCTCTTAGGCATGAAAGCCAGATGGGTGTCTTTGGGCCACTCGTTCTTTCTCAGCCCAATCAACCTCAAAGGATTACTGTTCTGGAAAAAATAAGATCAGGATCCACCTTGAGTTGACGTAAAATAAAGGGTGGGATAAAAAAATCTAATAAATAAATAAATATAAGCTGCATGCTATAATAATTTCTATAATTAAAATTAATGTGATTTATGATTTCATTAAGAATACAGCAAAACATAATGAACTATTTTTTTTCAGATTAAGCACATTAAAACGAGAACACAAATTTAGAGGGTATCTCGGGGAGCTGGGAAGAAGAAAAGAAAAAAGATGTATGTAATCCCAGCATCGGTGATTAAGTGTTGATATGAGGGTTTTTTTGATTAATCAAGCCTAATAAAAATGCTGGTCTTATAGCGTATGCTGTTAAGAGGCCAAAGCATTTTCTGCTTCTCGTTACAAAGTCCCTCTTATTTAACTGATTTCTCTACATGAGCAGGGTTCTGAACTTAACTAGACCTTTAAAACTTAAATTTAAAAGCATTTGTTCATTCCATTTTCCTTCCCAATTACAGCTGAGTAATTGCTGAAGGGATTCAAAAATATTTAAAAATATTTTTAGAAGTCTTCCAAATCCCTAGATCTCTAAACAAGTAATAAACTATATCTTATGAAGAGGAAGGAAGAAATTATATATTTTTTTCTGTGTTTGATTCCATGACTTACAGTAAGTGTCAGCTCTAGCACATCTGAATATCAGCTACCTGAATTACATGGTTGATCACCAATCGTGAAAATATCTAAATGAGGTAAATTGAATGTTAGAATAATAATAGCTCTATTTTTTAGTTTTTTTAATTCCATCACTGTTTTTTGTATCCCTCCCCTTCATTCTGAATAGATCGCTCACAAATATGTTCAGAAGCATGTCAGAGCAGTTTCACAATAAGCTTGCCTCAGAAACCTTCATGCTCCTAACATACTATAGATAAATTTCATCTCATCTTTCCATTCTGCCTCTGTCCTCTTTTTCTACATTTCATATGTTTGGACTTATGCGCACTTGCCCTTTAATGCACCTTGAAGATACCTTGCTAACTCTTTTTTAAGAATATGTCTTAATGATACAATATTCGTCTAACCTCCAGCCCAAGGCTGAGTTTGCTAGCTTTATCTACCTGCATAATAAAGCAGTGTTTTCCATCTTTTCCTGAAAGACCACAATAGGAGAGCAGATTTCATGCTAGTATAGTTTTTTTGCTGTCTCAAGGAGGGATGGAGAGCATTTCAACTCAGCAGCAGGGAAGGCTCTTGATCTAATGGTCCCAGACAAGCTAATGTAATCATAAGCCGGAGAACTCAAACCTGATTTAATATCCACCCTCGGGTCAAGTTGTGGTCATTTCAGCCAAACTGTTTTAAATCCAGTCAAACCTTAGTTACTCAGATTTGATATTTTTAAGGTGCATTACTTACATTTATTACTTGGAAGGAAAGAGAAGAGGACAATGAACAGCAAGGTGGACAATTTCAATTACAGTGC
This sequence comes from Protobothrops mucrosquamatus, assembly GCF_001527695.2. Lineage (NCBI taxonomy): Eukaryota > Metazoa > Chordata > Lepidosauria > Squamata > Viperidae > Protobothrops > Protobothrops mucrosquamatus. The sequence goes on along the minus strand of NW_015392245.1, from coordinate 9,282 downwards.
CAATGAATGCACCATTGAAAGAGCTGAGAGACCAGGTTAAGGATAGATAGTCATGGAGAAAATCTATCTATGTGGTTGCTAAGAGTTGACTAAGCTTTGAAGGCACATAATCAATCAATCAAATCACATCTATTACTATGCTTCTTTTAAACCTGCATTTTACTCTTTATTATACATCAGATAATTATTTGTAGAATTTAATTTGATTGTTAATTTCCCCAAGTCAAATAACCAAAGTTTACTCATATATAAGTTTGCATTCAAATTAATTCAAACGCCTTTGACTCTTGCATGCCTTATATGTGTATGTCAATAGATGTTAGAACAAGGCTAGCAACCATTTTAATTTGAAGCTATTTGGGTTTACGTGGTAAAAGTACAGGCAGTCCTCAAGTTACCACCACAATTGAGCCCAACATGTATGTTGCTAAGTGAGAAATTTGTTAAGTGAGTTTTGCCCCGTTTTATGGCTTTTCTTGTCATGGTTGTTAAGCAAATCACTGCGGCTGTTAAGTGAATCTGGTTTCCCTATTGACTCTGCTTGTCGGAAGGTCATAAAAGGAGATCACGTGACCCCAGGACACTGCAACCATCATAAATGTGAGTCAGTTGTCAAGCATCCATCTGAATGTAAATCACGTGACCTTGGGGATGCTGCAATGGTCATAAGTCACTTTTGTTCAGTGCCGTTGTAACTTTTGTCACCAAGTGAACCATTGTAAGTCAAGGACTACCTGTATAGATTATCATTACTTAAATATCCCTCAGTATTTGTACTTTGGGGCCTGGTTGTAAGTTTGGATCCTTTTTATTTTCAGTTCAGATTCAGGCCCAGTCTAGTGACAAAAACAACACTGCTTGCTTTAGTAGATGAATTTTGGAGACTTAGAACTCTCTCTTTTGGATTTCTTGATGGCTTTGAATGCCATTGACCTTAGTCAGTGCCTGCAACCATTACAGTAGTTCTTCTGCTATCTGAATAGGCAGTTCTAGTCTGTTGTGTCGTCATGCGGAAGCCATAGCTGAGTACTTTGAGTATCAGAGGGCTCCGTTCTCTCTCCCTTAACCAAGATATTCAATACTGAAAACCGGCAGGTTTGGGATGGATGATAGCAATAGATTCATGACACCCAGCTGTACATTTCACTGCAGGAGAAGCTAAATCAGTGTATAGAGGCTGTTGGGATCTGTAGGGGGAGAAACAACCTCAGAATAAATCCTAGCAAAATAGAGTTATTGTATATCTGTAAACATCATGGTCAGCAATTGGCATCAGCCTTGATAGGAATGTATTCCTCCAGAAGAGGCTGGTCCATAACTTCAAGATCTTTCTGACCTCACATTCCTGCTAAATGAGCAGATGGAGACTATGGCTGGAGGAGCTTTTGACCAGCTTATATAGGTGGGGCTGTCTTTGAAAATGATTTGGAAACTAGAGCTAGTACAAAGTGGAGCAGCCAAACTATTAGTTGGACTGAGCTATAACTGTGATTGTTCCATCGTGTAATGCAATGTAACGTAACATCCACAAACTGATAAGGATTCAAAATGTGGTTTAGTAAACTACCACCTAAAAGCTCCTCCATTATTCTGAAAGAATCCCTTCTTGCTGATTAATTAGAAAGTTGTTAGCAAGTGTGTTTGTTCCTAAGTGTACAGAGTACGGACAATGACTTTACGGAGATTTGTAGGAACAGTTACCTAGGCAAAAGGGGGCCAAAAGATTTTTTTTAAAGTCCAGAACAATGAGATAATATTTAAAAATCAGCTCAGATAAAATCCACCCTAAATTCATTGAAGTATAAGAAAGAAGAGGAGTAAAGCACAATGAAACCTACAAAAGTCTAGTATTATAATCAATTTCAGTAAAAGTAGCTTTAGACTTCCTAATGGAGTTGATTTCATGGTCTGGTCTACCCAGTGGGGCTGGCAAATGTAAGTTGTCGAAATTCTTGCGACCTATCTCTTTTACCTCAATAAATCTTCTTAGAAAGTTTTGTGGCAGGGACCCAAAGGTTGATGCAATGTCTGCAAGTAGGATTTCAGGTCCAAATCAACATTTAGAAATCCCTATACAATAGCATGCAGTATGGTATATCATAATAGCATTGTGATACATCATACATGGACCCGCCAAGTAAGATTCTGCTCAGCAGATCTGAGCAACAAGGGAAGATGTGCTCCACTTTTCTCTCCAATAGGGATTTAAGAAAGATTAGACTGGGAAACAGAACTTCTTGACGGTGGCCTCCATATATATGTGAACCACTGGAGGTACAACTGCCTCCCATGTTCCTTGCACTCTGGAGTGTTTTTAAAATGGTCTTATTTCAGTGGAGTTTTGTGTTCTAGAGTGCTTAGCGATGCACATCTATTTTTGCTATTGATATTTTCCTATTATTATAAGTTTGATTTTATTTTGTAATTTTTTTCGGGATACTCTGTTTTGATTTGTTCATATACACCAGCCAGGATTAACCAGAATGGGGTAGTTTATGAGTTTTATCAGTCAATTAATCAATAAGAGAGCTGAATAAATCCTTCCGCTGTTAAGTCCTGGTACAACTGCTTATGTCAAATAAAGCATAGCATGATGCTGTTGATATTTTGTTTTTCTCCTGGAGCAAATCCATGAATATTTTCCAAACAGTGGCATAAATTTTAGTAAAGAGGCATCTGTTTCACCCTCTGGTAAATCCCCAATCACTATTCAATATAATGTTATGTAGTGGTAATAATGTCGAGATAAGAGTGAATTTCAACTGTGTAAGATATAGTGTCCCAGAATGCTGAGAAATCTTAGAGTTTATGGGTAGGCACATGCTGCTTTTAAAATAAATTGGTTTTATGACCGGCAATACACTACTTCAATATTTGTGTCATCACTTGTAGTAATGAGAAAGAAGTACTAATAAAATGTAGTTGAATCATAAATACTGATTAGCTTTTGAATGCATTAATAATGATGACATTATAATGTTACTCNATGCTGAGAAATCTTAGAGTTTATGGGTAGGCACATGCTGCTTTTAAAATAAATTGGTTTTATGACCGGCAATACACTACTTCAATATTTGTGTCATCACTTGTAGTAATGAGAAAGAAGTACTAATAAAATGTAGTTGAATCATAAATACTGATTAGCTTTTGAATGCATTAATAATGATGACATTATAATGTTACTCCAGTACTGTGACAAACTAGTTCAAGGGTGTTTTCTTATTCTACTGAGTACTATGTCAATGCAATGAAAATGGCCAATGACTGGATATTCGTAATTTACTTGAGCATCAAAGTAGTAATATCCATGATGACAGTGACAGCTGCAGCTAGTAAATTTAAAAATAAGGGAATCTGACATCATATAGGATGATTATCAAAATACAGGGCTGGTGCTTTTCACATCCAAATCCAAGAAATGCACAGGAGAACTCTATTATCATGCAAGGGCTGAAGCAAGAGACGTTGGATTTAAATCCTGGACCAATGTATCTGGAGGATTTCATTTCTGATTCCTGCAATTGCTGAGCTTCTTAAACATAAGAGCTGAGTTGTATCTGCAGTATCTGTACCTGTCCAAGCCTGGTTCTTCATTCTCTAGATAGGTATGTAGTCTTCTGACTTAGGCATAAGAGGTGACCAGGCTGAGCCCGAGGGAGGGGTCAAGCATATCATGAGTCTTGAGTCCCTTCGCATCCACAAGAGATCTAAGTCCAGCCCACCATGAATTCCATTGACTCTTGTCTACTGACAATTTGCTTTGCCTGTTAGTAGTTCAGATTCTCATAGAGAGCATTAGCATGCTGGGGGAGTAGACCCATGAATTTGGTCATTTGTCAACATCTGGTACTGATTCAGAGTATTCAGAATATTCAAATAGGCCCATCCCCCTAAAGTTGCTAATAAGAGCAGGGCAGTTTCCAACTCATGACCCACCACATTGTCAGTCAAAGGTCACAGACTGCTCCTAGGCAAAATAAACTATATAGGGACAAGAAGAAAAACACAGCAATAGTTAAATACAACCTTACATTGCCTCAGCTGCAGACTAAGCATGAGAAGAAAGCAACATTATGAGGCCATGTTATAAAGAAAATAGTTAGCAAAGCATGTTTATGCCATGATCCGGAGGACATAAAGCTGAGCCACATTAGTTGAAGACAGATAGTCCTCAACTCTGAACTCTCATTTTACCTAGACTGCTTTTTCTGGCTCCTTTCCCTATTGATTCTTTCCCTATCTATTTGACAAATCTTTCAATGTTTCCTGAGATAATGATTTTTTTTCAGCATTTCACTATCCCATTGAGTAGCTCACTTGGTGAGATTGTCACTCCTCATGCGCAACAATTCTTTATCATTTATAACCCAATGAAGCACAATTGTTTCTTTCCTTTTGCTTTTTCTGCACCTTTCTATATCTGCATGCCTCATCTCCATTTCCATTTGAAAAGTTAATTTCAGTTCTTTAACAATAGGAGAAATGATTTTCTTTTTTAAAAAAAGGGAATAAAAGCATAAATGCCGCTTTTTTGGGTATGTAGATATTTTTCACATCATGGGAGATATTTTGATCACTATAGTTATCAGCAAATCTCTCAGCCCATATTTCAGATCAGAAAAAAAAATTCTTCATACCCCTTACCTTCCTTCTTATTCTGCATCTACTAGATTCTTTCCCTGACACTTTTAAATGTATTGGGACTGAAGCTTCCAAAATTTGTAGGTGACAAATTTTGCCATAATTGTCAAAATGCAAAAAAGGAACACTGTTTAAAAAAATAACATGAAGAATTTTGAAGCAGTGACTGAAATTCAATTTATTTAGGCTTGAGTGAAGATTATTGATTGCTCTTGAGAGAAGACAATTAACAATGAGTGAACAGGAAGAACTAATTATTCCAAAGGAGTTTAAGGGGAACGGCTTTAACAAATCTTCCCTCTCAGTGGATAGTGGAAAAGAGAATGTGGATGGATGCAGTTTTGCAGTCACGATACATGCTGCAATATTTGTAGCATGTTTGTATTCCTTCTTGAAAATAACAAAGTGTGCATATATAGCAAGTACAAATGTATCGCAGTGTTTTAAGCTTGAGAGGGAAATAGGATCAGAGTACTGAATAGCCCCAGTACAGCTCATAAAAAGAGATGGACATTTCTTGGACCAACGAAAGGAAGTGTAACAAAAAGAACTGACAGAAGAAGCCTCGTTCTACAGGGAACAAAACAAAAGAGAGAGAAAGCAAATCCTATGGATGAAAGGACAAACAGAAACAAGAGATTCAGAAGTAATTTCAAACCACTTCAGAAATAGCTTTCAGCAGGTGAAACAGGATCTAAATATCTAGGGGGGACAGGAATAAGCGCCTATGTTGCATAAAAGAGAAGAAGATGTATGCAAATAAGATGCTACAGCTACCTGATAGAAGATGAAGAGTATTTGCTGACTGTGTAGTTTGAGAAATAGAAACATGTGCTGACTGGATCTGTTGGCTTTCAAGATGTGCTGCCTCTGAGAGCACAGATCAGCCTGCCTGGCTGAGGAATTCTGGGAGTTGAAGTCCCCAAGTCATAAAAGGGCCAAGTTTGAAGACCCCTGATCTAGTCCATTGACCATATGAGGTACTGTATCTTTCCTGCTGATCCATAGGGAAAGCAAAGATATTGCCAAGAGCAGGGGTGGGGAACCTTGTCTCTTTTATGACTTGTGGACTTCAACTCCCAGAATCCCTGAGCCAGCCATGCTGAGGGGAAAGGGAGAGGTTTCCAAGCTGAGCCATGCTGGCTCAGGAATTCTGGGAGTTGAAGTCCACGAGTCATAAAAGAGCCAAGGTTCCCCACCCCTGGCCAAGAGCATCATCAACTTGGACATCAAACCTCCAGAGAAGAAACTGAACAACATCAGGTTTCAAGTGGTACTCTCATCCACCCTTTGGGTTGATGGAGGAGGACTGATAAGAAAAAATAACTGAAGATGAATGTGGATAAAGTAATAGCACCAATTTCCACAAAATTTGTTGTGACAATTATCAATATTCAGAAAGGATTATGAATATGCAAATTGTTGTATAAATACTAAGCAGCTTTCATTAAGTAAAAGAGCACAATATACTATAAAAGATTAATGCATTGGTTTTTATAATGATTTTTGCTGATACCTTCGTCAAAAATATGGTTTTCAACACTTGTCTCATATTTTTAAGTGAGATAGCCAGCTGTAATTTTTTTCTTCTGTCATAAAAGAAATAGATGCATTGATGTGTACGTCAAAGACCAGTTACTTCCCAAAAGTGCAATTTGATAGGAGAGATCTCTGTCCTATGAAATGTGGTATATACACACATGCACGCGCACGCGCGCACACACACACACACAGAGAGAGAGAGAGAGAAACCTTTGATTCACTCCTGGTGATTTCCTAGATAAGTCCCTGCATTTTTTTGTCAAGGCTTTTCAAAAGTGGTTTACTGTTCCTTCTTTCTACAGCACAGAGAGAGAGGGAGGTATGGGAGAAAGAGAAAGAGAAAGAGAAAGAGAAAGAGAAAGAGAGAGAGAGAGAGAGAGAGAGAGAGAGAGAGAGAGAGAGAGAGAGAGAGAGAGAGAGAGAGAGAGAGAGAGAGAGAGAGAGAGAGAGAGAG
>NW_015392245.1:0-1469 GCF_001527695.2 Protobothrops mucrosquamatus | reverse complement strand
CAGGGTTATCCCTGATCTCCCTTCCTTCCGCCGCGCCCTTAAGACTTGGTTATTCCAGCTCGCAGGACTGGCCTAGGGTAATTTTTAGAGGGGTTTTAATTATATTTTAATTGGACAATGTTCAAATATTTCTTTTAATTAATTTTAAATTTGTAATTGTTATTTATGTATTTTAATTGATTGTCAGCCGCCCTGAGTCTGCGAGGAGAAGGGCGGGATATAAATCCAAATATAATAATAATAATAAAAATAATAATATATGAAAACACAAAAGACTCCTGTCATGGAAGGACCAATCTTTGTTAAAACTCACACAATCAATTTGGTCCATGTACTCTGCTTAAAGATTTTCCTGGAACAATTTGAAACATTCTGACCTGGTATGAGAGAAGAATATGATGCTGATTTTATTCCTCCTGGCAATAGTATTTGAATTGTGGATATCCAGGAACCCACAAGGGCTTAATACCTAATGCACACAACGAGTGTGCACGTATATCTCAAGACGGCCAAACAGTTGTCTATCTTCCAGCTTGAAGCTGTTTTATAACCGAAAGCGTGAAGAGCATGGTTCTTGCATTGCTGCTCATTTGGCAGGGGAGAATTGATCAGCCAGCCTGAAAAAAAATATCTGCTGAAATTTACATACTTTATATCAAAACCACCGGACTGAAGAAATTTGGTACTGTTTTTGCATAAACAGCAAAACAAGAATTATCGCTTTAAGGGTCACACTGACTGTAATGTGCATGTTAGAGTAAGTGCCATCTCCCCTTCAGGCTTATGAGGGAACTTCAAAGAACTCTAGCTATCTGAATGAATATCAAAGAGATGCAGGGTTCACGTGAAGCCCAAAGCTGGGGTTTTTTTTTCAAATAATTTTCAAGTGGTGCACAGTCCTAAAGCGAATCTGTTCAGTACTGAGGATACTTTACGGGGTATTCCTGCCAGCTGTCACCTTTGGACTATGAGTGAAATAGAAGGTAGCAGAGTGGAGGATATTTTAGAATATGCATGATTTCAGAAAAGACACGGTTATACTATGGAAATGCAGCTTTTTGTTCACCAATGGATCGCGGTGATATATTCCAATAGGGTAAAGGATGTTTGAGGGTTCCTTGGTGCTCTATCAGCACTGATGATGTTACCTAGTTTGGGTAATGAACCATCTGCAAGAAAACAACTCTTCTGAGCACCAAGCAGAATTCTGGGAGCTGAAGTCAACCATGAGCTACAAATATTTCTCCTTTATTAGTAAAAGATGTCTGTCTGATCACACTGGGGTGGGAGCTGGCAGTTATTCTGCCCGAGGGCTTTTGGGGATGAGAGCTTAGAAAGGGGATGGAGTTGAAGGTACTGGCAGAACCTCCTACATCCTTGTCCAAGAAAAGTGAACTGGTCTTTGGCATGAAGGTATTGCTCTTTTTACTCTGTAGCTTTTATTGCTGTTTAATGAGGGACATTCATAT